>NC_056740.1:323447941-323598295 GCF_019279795.1 Protopterus annectens | reverse complement strand
GCATTTTTTTGGCACCTTTAATTTTTTGAAAAACCTGACTTTGACAGCCTTCCGTTACTCCTCCGGTATGTTTGGGTAAATGTAAACCGTTTTTTTTTGGTTTACATTGCCGTGCCCTTATGCTACGCCTGCGCCACTTCGTGGATCGCTATTTGCCCTCATTTGCATGGTGCAATACCGCACACAGTGTGTTTTGCATACCTACGCCGGGGGCGGGGACGGTCCGGCGCACGCCGGTAGTGCACGTGGAATTCATTCATACCTGAATCGCTAAGCAGCCATATTTGACGTTATAACGCCGACGCTATGCTGGCGCCTGGCGCAAGGTTCATGAATCCCGGGGGTTATCTCTCACTTTCAGTTCAATGGCAGACACAATGTCTAGAGATGGACGTTTTTGTATTGTCATAGAAAAGTAATTACTAGGTTTCAAATGTAAAAGCATTTGATTGTTTTACGACTTCCAAGATCTGCAAGCTCTCAGAGATATGTATTTCTCACACAGAGATGTTAAATTCTGTTAGGTTTCTATTTGGCCTAGGAACTGAAGTCAGGTGACAGAGTGATGTCATCCAAGCTGGCCCAGCAGTAATGTTTGATATTAATTTGGGAACTCTTTCAGAGAGAGACTATGCATTTTTTATTTTGTCTTGGACCTAGCAAGAACATCCACTCATCATCACCATCTGCACTTACCTTGCTAATAGTAAGTAACTAGGGTACAGTGATTTCTTTTAGACATAGTTAGGAATACAGTAAAGATTAGTTTAGATGTTTTTTGTTATTTTTTTGAGACTGTCCTGCAATGTTGTTTTAAAATATTTCCTATGATTTTGAACTCTGAAGTTATTGGGTTGCTGTACTGAGTATTGTCTTGTTCTTTTATTATTTATTATTAAATATATTTAAACTTATCGGTGTGGCTGATATATTTGTGAGACATATTTAAGCTCTATGTGTATTTGGTGACACTGTACAGGCCAGTCATAATAGCCTGGCGCTTGGTCAAAACTACCATTTGGATTGTTAGTAACATTACACAGTAGGACTGGACACCTTTTGTTAAGGGCTTAGAGTAGCTGATAAGAGTGGTTGGTGGTAATTGGACAGACAGCACTGATGTGTGTGTGTGTATGTGTGTGTGTGTGTGTGTGTGTGTGTGTGTGTGTGTGTGTGTGTGTGTGTGTGTGTGTGTGTGTGTGTGTGTGTGTGCTTTTGTATATAAATCAAATCTCAAAGTGTGTTTGGGTGTGTGTGTGTGTGTGTGTGTGTGTGTGTGTGTGTGTGTGTGTGTGTGTGTGTGTGTGTGTGTGTGTGTGTGAGCTACTTGTGCAGGGACACGAAGCACTGGTTGGAAATAGAGGGAGCTGGAGGTTTTTGCTTGACCACTCAGCTGTGATCTCACCCCTATAGCTGTACCAGTGGGGAGTCTTATTGGGGATCTGGAGAAAAAGGGAGAAACCAGCCCCAGACTGACTATGGTCTCTGTGCACTCTTAAGGGAAATTGTACTTTACTGTGTGTGTACTTGTCATCCTCCCAATGTGTATGTCCCTCCCTGTTGCCAGTGGTAAGGATTGAGGCTCCTTGATTACTGGGCCAGTGCAGGGGTGTCACTTATTAATTGATGGACAGTGGTGGGATATCCACATCACATATTAATTGATTAACAGTGGAATGATAGACACATCACATATTAATGGACTTATAGTGGTGTTGTGGATATTGAATTCCTGTAGCCTCTGTACAGTGGTCACTGAAGGTGCAGTGAACATTCAGAGTTTTATATCACAATTGTTTTTTTTTTTTTTTTTTTTGTCAGCTTAGTTAGTCAGGGAGAGCAGGCAAGCATGTCAGCAGAGGAGTATGGCAAGCTGACAAGAAGCCAGTTGGCTGAGATGTGCCAGGCTAAAGGACTGGTGCATGCCAACCTGACTAAAGCAGACATGATTGCAGCTTTAGCTACAGCTGCATCACAGAATAACAACCAGGAGGACAATCAGACTGGCCTTGGGAATGTACAATTCACAGAAAATGGACAGTTCAACCTTTCCGCAGAGGACTTAAAAATCCATCTGGAGTTAAAGGGACTTGAGCTGGAGGTCAAGCATTTGGAAATAGAGGTAGCAGAGAGACTGAGACATCTGAAGGCTGAGGAAAATGAGAAACTGCGATGCCTGGAAGCTAAGGAGAATGAGAGGCAAAGGCAATATGAAAAGGAGATGCTGACTCTTTCCCAGAGTCATAGAGGTAATGGGGAAGGGAGTAACTGAACCCCAGAAGCAACAAAGGTCAGCAAATTTCTTCCAGAATTTACAAGGGGGATAATTTTGATAGTTTCATTCATATGTTTGAAAGGGTATGTAAACAGTATAATGCTGACCTAGGGCTCTGAGTACAGTTCCTGACTCCCTTACTCCATGGTAAAGCTGTAACTGCTATTTCTAAATTGTCTGATGCTGATTGCTTAAATTATAATACAGTTAAAATGTGTTTGTTAGCACCTGGAGCTTATAGAAAAAAAGTTTTGTGAGCATAGACGTAAGGCAGATGAATGTGTGTGTGAATATGTTGCTGAACTTAGCACATATTTTCATAGCTGGGTGAGTGGATGTCAGGTTATCACTTTTGAAGGGCTGGCAGATCTTTTGGTGAGGGAAAAAGCCCTTAGCACTTTGCCTGAGGACATGAGAATCTGGTTAGCTGATGAGCTGGGGAAGAAGGGAGACCTATACATAGCAAGCAGGGCATCACTGCACAGGAAAGGGAAACATGCTGCTCATGGGTCTAAGGGAACCTATGATGGGCAGCCAAGACTGCCCCAACAGAGTCTGCCAGTAGCAGGGGAAGCCATTTGTCCAGGTACACATCCAGGACCAAGGGTTAAATGTTTTAAAGGCAACCAGTGGGGCCATGTAGCATATAAATGTCCATGGAGGTAAGGTGGGGAACAAAGGTGGGAGAGCCAGTAAGTGGGAATGACAAAATGCTAGCAGTAAGTTGTCCCGAGACAACAAGGGTACCAAACTACCACAAGAGGTTATATATCCTATCTTAGTAGATGGGAAACAGGCCACTGCTAAGAGAGACACAGCCTCTGACCTAACCATTGTGAAGCCTTCAATGGTTACAAAGGAGCACTACTTGCTTGGGCAGTCTACTCCAGTCAGAGCTTTAGGAGGGGCTCTATTCCAAATACCTTTGGCTAGGGTTCACCTTGACTGGGAGGGTGGAAAAGGAAGCCAGCGAGTAGGTGTGTTTGAGGATATCCCTTCAGATGCCCTGATAGGGAAAGATTTTGATAATGCAGTATCGTCTGTGCATGCAGTTACACTCAGTCAGGCTTGAAGACAAGCATGTGGGTCTGGTAGCCTGGGGGAGACCCAGACAGACCGCCCACTTGCAGCCAGGACTAGTGAGCTGGATACTTCAGGGAGGGAGCTACCTAGTAGCAGCGAGACTGAAGGTGAGCTACAGCTGCTTGTGGGTACTGATGTTCCCTTGGACAAAGTGACTACAAGGGCAGAAGTGAGTAGTACTACCCAGGGTGACAGTGTGGTAGCACTGTCAGAGGATGCCAGACTTCTTCTGGAAGGGGAGCTGGGAAGGGTTACAAAGAGAGAATTGAGACAGGCTCAGCTCTCATACCCTATATTACAAGGCCTGAGGGAATTAGCTAGTGAGACACCTGATTCTCAAGGGAAGGGGGAATCTGTATACTAGGACAAAGGGTTACTGTATAGAGAGTGGACCCCTGAGGGAGGACTAGAGAGTGACAGAATGCAGCAGTTGGTAGTGCCCAGACCCTACCATCAGGCACTTCTAGCCATAGTCCATGATATTCCCTTTGCAGGTCATATGGGCATAAAACATACAAAGAGACATATTCTGAAGAACTTCTATTGGCCTGGGATTTCCAGAGATGTAACAGGATACTGCAGGACCTGTGAGCAATGCCAAAAAGTAAGCATGGCAGGAGACAAGGTGAAAGCTCCTTTGATGCCTTTGCCTGTGATTGAGTAGCCCTTTCAGAGGGTAACTATGGATATTGTGGGGCCTCTGAGTATCCCAAATTCTACAGGGAAAAGGTATATCCTAGTGGTAGTAGATTATGCTACCAGATACCATGAAGTGGTGGCTCTGTTCTCCATTGAGGCAGAAAAGGTGGCAAATGCTTTGTTAGAGATTTTCAGCAGGTTAGGTTTCCCAAAAGAAATACTGACTGACAGAGGTGCTAATTTCATGTCAGACCTGCTGGCTTGTCTGTGGAAGCACTGTGGGGGTGAAGCACCTAAAGACCACACCTACCATCCCCAGAATAATGGTCTTGTTGAGAGGTTAAACTCTACACTCACATCCATACTGTGGGCATTTGCAGAGGGAGTGGAACAAATATTTGTCCCATCTGTTGTTTGCTTACAGAGGTCCCCCAGGAATCCACAGGTTTTTCACCCTTTGAGTTGTTGTATGGGCATCGGGTGAGGGGACCTCTAGATTTGATTTGAGATGAGTGGGAGGGTGAGTCTGAATCTCACAAGGAGTCTGTTATGAAATATGTCCTAAACCTCAGGACAAGGCTCAGTGGACTCATGGGCTTGGCCCAGGAGAACCTGGCAGAGGCCCAACAGCAGAAAAAGGTCTGATATGACAGGAATGCTTGATCTAGAGAGTATGCTCTAGGGCAGCAGGTTATGGTTCTCATTCCTATCAGACACAACAAGTTGCAGGCAGCTCAGGAGAGACCCTACAAGGTGGTAAGGAAGGTCAGTGATGTTAACTACATGGTAGAACTGCTAGGCAGGAGGCAGGGTCACAAACTCTACCCTGTTAATATGATGTAACCTTAGCATGATAGGGAGGCCCTTGTGCTGAGTATTTGCAGTGGATGGCAGGAGGAGTCTGAGGGGATCTGGTGACTGATCTCCTCAGTGAGGCTCAAACTGATACCTCAGTGGAAGGGGTAGCAGTGTCACAGAAGTTATCCCCTACCCAGGTTCGAGAAATCCGAGCAGTGTTATAGGAGTTTGGGGGCATGTTCACTGGGAAACCAGGATGCACCCACTTGGTGCAGCACCATGTGGATACAGGACCCCAAAGACCTATTAAGTAGGCCCCTTATAGGGTGCCTAAGAGAGTCAAACTGACTCTGAGGGAGGAGATACAGGAAATGTTGGACCTACTGTTTTTCTTCGTAAATAAGATCTAACCAGAGAATAAGGCCTAGCATGGTTTTCCAGGGTGGTCATGATATAAACCCTACCCCAAAAATAAGCCCCAGTTAAGATCGTCAACAACACACAACGGACATGTTGAATTATAAAATAATATTATTGACACCCACTGACTGAGGTTATCGTACTCTGCTTGCCATTTTTGGACCATTCAGATACCCAACTTCTTCCCTTTGCAGAAAGTCATAAGGTTCTTTCCCTGGGAGTCCTCCATGATTCTTACTGTAACCGTAATCATCACTCACACTTGACGGTTGAGATCCTTGGCCCATAAACACTGGCAGGTGTACTTTGATTGGTCAAAGTATAGAAAATGCACGTAAAGTGCGCACACTTAATAATGAACATCTGTGGTTGTGTCTTCTTAACCGTCGCCATTTTGTGTTGGCACACCAGTCTCATAAGTCTTCAATTAACTCCCCCCCAGACAAGATGAGTGCAAAAAGAAAGAGCTATTCCGTCGAGTACAAGAAAGGAATCATGGAGGACCCCCGGGGAAAGAATCTGATGTCTTTCTGCAAAGAGAAGAAGTTAGATCTCTGAATGGTCTGAAAATGGTGTGCAGCTTACGATAACCTCAGTCAAGAGGACAACAAGGGAAATGCTAAGATGTGCAAGTGTGGCTTATGTCGGCAACCATTATTTCCTGAGCTGGAAGACATCATCTGTGAATGGATTGCGAACAGGATAGCAAAGGCTTTGGTTGTGCACAGGGCTGATATTCAAGCATTTGCCCTTGCAATGGCACCACAGTTAGAAATATCCCCAGAAGAATTCAAAGCATCATAACATTGGCTGTATAGCTTCCTTCAGTGATATGAACTGTCTCTAAGAAGATCAACAACACTGTTCAAGCTGGAAGATACTGAAGTTATTAAATTGCACTTGTGTTCAAGTCCTTTGTTGATGGCATCGACTTTTCTAAATACCAACTCTCCAACATGATTGCTATGGATGAAACTGCAGTGTTTATGGGTCAGGGATCTCAAACAACAATTGATCAGGTGGTGCCTTGTCAATCTACATTTCCTCCATTGGTTACGAGAGTGCACGTGTTACCTGTATTTTGGCAATTCATCTAGATAGAAAGAAAACCCCACCTCTAATCATTAGTAAGGGCAAGAAAGATAAGATTGAACGTGTTTCGGGCATTTACATTCTTGAAACCAAAAAAGCCTGGTGCACACAAGCAGTTATAAGGAAGTGGGTCGATGTAATGCTGCCACTTCTTTTGCGAAGTGGCGAAAGAGATCTGCTAGTCTGGGATTCAGCCAGCACTCACCGTGCTAAAGATATGAAGAAATTCCTTGCACGGAGAAGAATAGATCAAATAATGATTCCCACAGGAATGACTGCCTATCTCCAGATTCTTGATATTGCAATAAGCAAACCATTCAAGGACTATTTGTGCATGGAACTCAATGGCTACATTGAAAATAGAATGGAGAGAAATCAGCATGGAGACTTTGTGAAGCCTAACCTGCAAGAGGTCGTGACTTGGGTGAAAAATTCATGGGATAAAATCACTGACAGCTGTATTGCCAACGCACTACGAGCAGGCTACTTGGACAAGCAGTGCTCATTTAAGGAGAGCTCTATTGCTAGGCATGACAGATTGGGGCCAATGGTTCTACAGGAAATGGAGTTGCAAGAAATTCAAGCCAAATTCAGGGGTTGGAAACTTATGACAATGTTCCAGAAGAAGATGACATGACTGTATTTGAATACCTTTTCCATTATGAGGGCAACAGAATGGACTGCTTCTGCTTTCAGTTTTATTCCCCTCCTCCAGTACACATGTACTGAGATTTTTCTGCATTTTCTGTTAAGCATGAAATATTGCACTGTGAGAGCCAAGGTGTAAATATTCTGAAGTTGAAATGTTTGTTGCACTGTTTATGTAGAATTCTCACACAACTGTTAAAACTGTTGTCCAATAACAGAAAAGTACCAAATAAATGTCAATTTGTGTACATGAATAAATGTTGATTTTTGTGCATGAATAAATGTCGATTTGTGTACATGAATAAATGAATAAATGTAGATTGTTGTACGCGGGGGGGGGGTAAATAAGGCATCCCCTGATAATAAGCCCTAATGCGTATTTCGGCAGGAGAAAGAGTATAAGACCCGGTCTTATTTCTGGGGAAATATGGTAGGGGTAATCCAGGAGTCCAGCAGTCCCTGGGCCTCCCCGGTGGTGCTGGTACCAAAGAAGGATGTCAACACCAGGTTCTCTGTGAACTACAGGAAATTAAATAGTCACATAGAGTCAGATGCTTACCCCATGCCTAGGAAAGATGAAGCCCTAGAGCAGCCGAGTGGGGCTAAGTATATTATCACTATTGATCTTACCAAGGGTTACTGACAGGTGCCCTTGACTCCCGGTGCTAGAGAGAGGTCAGGCTTTGTGACTCCTTTTGGCTTGTATGAGTTCATGAAGATACCCTTTGGGATGAAAAATGCCCCAGTGACTTTCCAGAGGCTGGTAGATCATACCCTAGCAGGAGCAGGAGATTTTGCCCTTGCTTACCTAGATGATATTGCTATCTACAGCCATTCCTGGCAAGAGCACCTTCAGCATGTCATGGAGGTGCTGGGCAGACTAGAGGGCAGGGTTGACCATTAAGCCCAACAAATGTCAGGTGGGTATGGCAGAGGTCTCCTACCTGGGACATAGAGTGGGGAGTGGTGAGATCAGGCCAGAACCTGCCAAAGTGGAAGCCATTCAGGCATGGCTTGCCCATGTTACCAAAATGCAGGTGAGGGCATTCTTAGGGATAGCAGGGTACTACAGAAAGTTTGTCCCCAGTTATAGTACCATAGCTGCTCCTCCCATAGACCTGACAAGTAAAAACAGGCTAGATAAGGTAGTGTGGACCCCAGCATGTGTGCAAGCATTCCAGAAGTGTAAAGGAGCTTTGGGAGGACCCCCTGTGTTAGCCAGTCCAGATTACAGCAAAGAATTTGTTGTGCAGGTGGATGTTTCAAACCATGGGGTGGGAGATGTACTTAGCCAGGTTTCCTCAGAGGGGGAAGAGCACCCAGTGGTATATCTCAGTCGTAGGCTCCAACCCATGCAGGTGTAGAAAAGGAATGCCTAGCCATAGTGTGGCACTGCAAAAAATTCAGCTTTATGTGTATGGAAAGAAATTCACTGTAGTTAAAAACCACAATCAATTAACATGGCTACATTGAGCCAGCCAGCAAAATGCCACGTTACTAAGGTGGAGCCTAGGGTTGCAAGCATATGATATGACAGTGCAGCACCACAGTGGGGTTAGGAATGCCAGTGCAGATGGGGTCTCAAGACAGGGAATAGGTTAAGATATTCCCAGATAGGCTCAACCCTTTCAAGCAACATTTCTCAAGGGTCACTTGAAAAAACTAGCTTGAGTTTTCAGGTGTGAGGGGGTTAGAAATGTGATATAGGGAAATAATGCCAGCCCAGCTATCTGGAATTTTGTAATTAATTCTATGTCATTTGTGAATATTGATATGAGTTATACAGAACTGTATGTGAGGTACTGAACTTCAAGTATGTAACCACATCATACCCTGCTTGAACATAGAAGATTAACCTGCAAAATGTAAAAATAGTTGTGGTTAAGTTACTTTATAGCTGGGCCATAAACAAAATATGTTATCTCTCAGTTTCAGTTCAGTGGCAGGCACAATGGTTAGAGCTAGAAGTTTTTTGTATTGTCTTGGAGAGAAGTAATTACTGGGTTTCAAATGTAAAAGTGTTTTATTGTTTTACGACTTCCAAGATCTCTAAAGATCTGAGAGATATGTATTTCTCACACAGAGATGTTAAATGTTAAGTTTCTGTTTAGCCTGGTAACTGAAGTCAGGTGACAAAGAGTGATGTCATCCAAGCTGGCCCAGGAGTAATGTTTGATATTAATTTGGGAACTGTCTCAGAGAGAGACTGTGCCTTTTGTATCTTATCTTGGACCTAGCAATAACGTCCACTCATCATCACCATCTGCACTTGCCTTGCTAATAGTAAGTAAGTAGGGTACAGTGATTTCTTTTAGATATAGTTAGGAATATAGTAAAGATTAGTTTAGATGTTTTCTGTATTTATTTGAGACTTTCCCGCAATGTTGTTTTAAAATATTTCCTATGATTTTGAACTCTGAAGTTACTGTGTTGATGTACTGAGTATTGTCATGTTCTTTTATTATTTATTATTAAATATATTTAAACCTATTGGTATGGCTGATATTTGTGAGACATATTTAAGCTCTTAGAGTACTTGCATATGTATTTGGTGACACTGTTCAGACCACTCCTAATAGCCTGGCACTTGGTCAAAATGAACATTTAGATTATTAGTAACATTACACAGTAGGATTGGACATCCTTTGTTAAGGGCCTAGAGTAGCTGATAAGAGTGGTTGGTGGCAGTGATAACTGCTTTATAGTCTTGGAAGAAGGGGGCATAGCTAGTAAACCTTTGCCAGTCTTTTTCCCAGGTGTGTGTGTGTGAGTGTGTGTGTGTGTGTGTGTGTGTGTGTGTGTGTGTGTATGTGTGTGTGTGTGTGTGTGTAAATCAAATCTCAAAGTGTGTGTGTGTGTGTCAGCTACTTGGGCAGGGACAAAAAGCACTGGTTGGACAGAGAGGGTGCTGGAAGTTTTTGCTTGACCACTCAGCTGAGATCTCAACCCTATAGCTGTGCCAGTGGGGAGTCTTATTTTGGATCTGAAGAAAAAAGGAGAAACCAGCCCCAGACTGACTGTGGTCTCTGTGTGCTCTTAAGGGAAATCATACTTTACAGTGTGTGTGTACTTGTCATCCTCCCAGTGTGTATGTCCCTCACTGTAGCCAGTGGTGAGGATTGAGGCTCCTTGATTACTGGGCCAGTGTAGAGGCATCACAGTAATCACAGACAACATCACTGAAATGTGGTACATAGACAAGCAAGGGGGAGAACAAGTATGCCAGACTATTAATAAAAAACAATGTTGCAGGAATTAAGCTGTCTCCACGAAGACAAGTTTCAAAATATAGAAAAAATGTAAGAAGACAGCGCACGTGCCAGGGCTGAAATAAAACACGATAGTATTTATTTATTTGTAAGCGCTATTGTAAGGATATGCTTAAATGCATGGTATTTATTGTAGTATTTGTATGTTTACCAGTTGTTATTCTTTTAATTCTTTTATTGTTAATATGTATGTGACATATTCAGGCTCTTTTATCTCTCATTTGTCAACGTTTTATTTTAAATTTGTAATGCATTCTTGTTTTATTGTCTGAGAATGTGTTGTATGTGCAACGCAAAAGTGCTTACAAATAAATAAATATTATCGTGTTTTTTATTTCAGCCCTGGTATGTGTGCTGTCTCCTAATGTTTTTTCTATATATAAGTATGCAGACTAGCCATGTTAGCATGTGATCTTGCAACCCAACACAAATATCCCTACAGGCTACTTTAATTCAGTTAGAGTAGAATGCTATGGCTGACACACTAAGCAGGATGAGATCATAGACCCAGGAATAGAACTTGCAGACAGAGGTCTTCCAGGAAATAACTCACCTGTGGGGACCTCCCCAAGCAGATTCAAAACAGACAGTTAAAAAAATCTGTTCCAGTATACTGTGGAGAAAGGCCTGGAAGACATATGCCTTCTCCTTTCCATGAGCAGGAATGTTCCTATTTGCCTTCTTGTCTTTCCCCTAATAGCCAGATTTTTTTAAAGATCTAAAAGGAGTCCCCAAAATAATCTTGGTAACTCACTTTTGGTCCAGACAGCAGTGGTTTTCCTTTCTTGAGAAGACAACCAAGAACAGTTACCACAAACTTCCACATGTGATAGACTTACACAGGACGAGTCATCTCCAATTCACCCCATCATTTAAATTTTACGTCTAATAGCCTGGATGATAGAGTGCTGAGCCTTCTCAGGCACCTTTTTTTCTAAGTATGTGTAACAGGTTTTAAAAGAGGTTAAGGAACTTGCTACTAGAAAATCCTGTTTAGCTAAGTGGAAGTGGTTTTCTGCTTGATGCCATAAAAGGAATCGGTGTGAATTACTCAAATATGTCCTTTCCTATTCTTCTTTTAAGACTCATCTCTCAGCCATTTGTGCCTGTCTGCCCTTAGATCCCCCATTCCTCCTTATCACAGATAAAATGATTCTTGAAAGGGTTATTTCACATGTGTCCACCTAGGAAACAGGTGTCTCCTCCTTGGGGTCTTAATTTTGTACGAGAAAAACATATTATTTTTCCTTTTGAACCAGCGTGTTAGGCTGATTTAATGTTACTTACCACTCCGACTTTAGCTAGAAAAAACTCTGCATTGCAAACTCTGATGATAGTTCAACTTTATCTCACATTTCATAAGGGTAGAGTATTCCTAAGAACTAACCCATCTTTCATGCTAAATGTAGTATCAGAATTCACCTTAAATCAATGTATTCGGCTACCTGTGTTCTTTCTTGAACCTAAAATAAGGAGAAAGAATCCTGCAGATTCTGGATATCCAAAAGCAACTCAGATACTACGCCGGAAGGACAAAGGACTTTAGAGATCCTCCAATCAGCTTTTCATTTCCTATGAAGGTAAGAAAAAGGGACAATTGGTGTCAAGGCAGACTATTTCCAGATGGTCATCTTCCATTGTAATCCAGTTTTGTTATTCTCATCATGGATGAACCCTTTATTTTCATGGTCAGAGCTCACTCTACAAGAGATTTGTCTGCATCTTGAACTTTTCAGAAAATAGTAGACTCTAGAAATATTCTTGGGGTTGTCAGCTTAGTCATCTGTATACATTTTCACTAAATATTATAAGACTGACCTTTACTCCAGATCAAGAATAGGCTTTGCGAGAACTATTTTCCAGGGTCTCCAGGATTCCGACCTTTCTTCCTCCCCCTCTGCCTAAGTGTAATTATCCCATATAGCTTAGGCTACTGCAATGATGATCTAATGATGAACATAGTATGGCTGTGTAAGTAAACTTACCATAACAGCTGATGTTTGAATAAATCACTCTCTCCCTCTCTCATTCTTTCCCCCTTTCTTGTTCTTCCTATTCTAACTGCAAGTGTGGGGATGTACCTTATCCCTGCCTTTCCCCTTTCTCCTGCCACATGATTCATTATTTAGGACTCTAGTCTCCCTTTTCTTGTGAGGTAAGACATGCTCTAAATTTTATTGCCTGTATGTCCACTTTTATGCCAGCATGCTTTTATACTTAACTGTATGTTCAGGTGCGTGAAAGAAGCTAAGAGCTTTGAACAGTGGATGGACATACATTGCTTGGCAAAATACATCCCCTACAGGTTAGGCTACTGCAACAGTGATGTTTTTGACCATCTACTATTATGGTAAGTTTACTTGTACATCTGTACTTTCTTATCATGTTAATTTCTGCAATACCATATGCTTGGAACTGCCCAGCAGTGACTGTGACAGTCTTTTCTTTATATGGAACTCTGCTTTCCAGTTACTTTGTGGTATTGACTACTTATATTTGTTTACTTGATTTATTTATTTTATTTGACATTTGTTAACCGGGTTGGTCCGACTGAGCTAGAAGCCCATTTTCAGTGGAGACCCGAGGAATATATAAATCACACAGTGTATTAAGGTCTAGTATTACTGTATTTATCACTGCAAGATTTGGGTCATTAATACCTTAAAATGGTGTTTGTCCAACACCCTCTGGCATGACCCCCCCCACTTTGCTACCCTGAAGTCATAAGTGGCACCAAAGGTATGGATGGAGATTTCTAATGATCTTTCTTTTCCTACCATATACTGTATGTTTAGAGTATACTGCCACAGTGGATTCAGGGTTCTAGTACTTTTTACACCTATAAAAGGGGCAAGAAGTCTCATATTTGGGCAAAACAGATAATTTTTATTAACTTACTGTATTTATTGGTCTAAATTTAATATATATTTTAACCATTATTGGCTGTACTGCCTTACATTTTGTTAATGTTGATTCATCTTTTAATCATTTTTTTAATTTTAATGTGCATAAAGCCTAACATGAACTTGCTGATTGTTGCAACACACCTTCTTACACATTCCATTCAGGTCTTCTGTTATCTCGATGGTCAGTTTCTAATGACCCATAGACATGTCTGTCTAACCAGGGCTAGGGATTATGCACTTTGCCTCTTTAGCTGACTTGACATGAGGACAAAACAGGTCAGAACCACGTCTACCCCCAAACAAATACACAGAGTCAGATCTAGTTCTCATCTGTCATTTAAATATAAATTCTGTGGAAGCCTTTCTTCAACTGTCGTGACATTCAAACGTTCAGTGAGCAACCTATCACACTTGTTGGATCAGCAACACCCATTACTTTGCAAACTACAGATAACTAGGTTGTTGTCTTACCCTTAGTGGTCAATGTCTTTCAATGTGGTCAGAATTCTAAGAGTGGCTCAAAAGCTATCCACTTAGAAACTACCCAGTCATAAGTGGAAGCACTTCTCTCCTCAGATGGCTGATATAGTAATAGCCTTAGCAAGGAGCTCTCACTTTATACGTTTTACACTATCTAATATCTTTGGATATGGACTGAACTTTTCCATTGTGAAGGATCATTTAGCCATTTCTGATTTTCACAATGTTGTCAATAGGCAAATACCTTACCTTATTTTTTGGCCGGTAATTAGAAAGCTTGCTGCTCTCTCAGATCTTGATTTTGTGATGTTAAAGCTTATCCACCTCTCTTTGAGCCAGTCCAGTTATCCAAGCTTAAATTTCTTTTTTTGAAAATAATCTTAGTGGATGTTACTTACGTTAGAAGAATTTAAGACCTGCATGCTCTGCCATTTCCCCCACCTTGATTGTTTTTCTTACATAAATAAATGTTTTTCTTATAAATTAGTTCTGTCTTATCCTTTATGTAGCCTTAATTTCTGACCTAAATCAAGGCTTTCTCCTTCAGTTTTTCTTTCCATGATATTTCAGTAGATAACACATCTGCTCCATACTGGATGTGCATTAGTAATTAAGATACTATTTCAGTAGAACAGCTTCCCTTGGGAAGGATTACCTGTTCTTTGTTTCCTTCATTGAAAGTATATAAGTCAGAGAAAGGTTTAGGCAGTACCTTTCTAAATTGCTGGCTTATGCAATCACATTCTTTCATGATTAATAATATCTGTTTACAAAGTGCATCCTTCTAGAGTGGTTTCCACTTTCAGTGCTCTGTTCAAAAACATTTATTTTAATGAGATGTTCTTTTTCAATATGATACAGTGTTTAACTATCACCCAAATACTACAAGCTTGCTGCTACTTCTGTATCTATACTTTATCCAGATATCCTTTGGTTTAGTGATACTGAAGGGTATTGCTCCATAAAGTCTGTTGCCTAGACATCTATTTGTATTTCCAATCTGTTACTTAGTACTGTAGACACAGTCTTAAAATAAGATACAACAATTATGCAAAGTATACAACTTAATGATTCATCTTTGAGCCATAAAGCTGTGTATTGCAACCACTCCCTCCTTTTCTTTTACTAGCATGTTTGTATGACTGTGATGCAGCTGTGAGTTTGTGGCACTTTTTTTCCCTTTGGGCCTAGTCTCCACATGGAGACCTCAGGAATGAAATGGAGGATTTCCTTCTGCTTCTCATAGAGTAAAGGCTAGGAAAAATCCTGAGACAGAATTCCACATACTGGAAGGAAAATGTTGCAGTACTGTTTTAATGCTTGGGATGCGATGGTCTATTGGTGATGCAGCCAAAAGGGACATCTAAATGATACACCATTATAGTGAGCACCTCATATCACTGTTGCATGTCTGCAATGACAGCTTACTTCAGCTGTCGGGGTTTAGTCCCCCTTTCTTTAGTACCCCTTTTTTCATATTCATGTTTTTAACTTCCTCTCACAGGCACCATACTCAAAACCTTTCTAACTAGTTACATTCTTTCTACTTTCAATGACCTTCATATACATTCATCATATTATCCTGTAACGAATACTATTTTTATCCTAAGCACCAGTTTCTTTTTCACTTATCCACACAGAAGTTCTAGTAAAGCATGAACTTTTGCACCTCGCTCTTGCTGGTGCTCTGCCTTACCATAGGACTGCATGCTGTCCACATATTCTCATGTCTCTCTCTCTCTCTCTCTCTCTCTCAAGGTATCTGTCTAGCTATTTATTGATAAACAGGTATATATTATGCAAATGTAGGACTGTGTGTATCAGCCAAGTCTGTTCTTCTGTCAAATGTATTAACCATCATTATTAAGTTACTGCTTCTGACAGCTGGCCCATGCTGCACAATAAATTGTTTTATAGCTACTTTTTAACATTTTATAATATTTGTGCAAGCTGATAGATGTGATAGATGTAATACTACCTGTAAACAAACCCTTTGGTGTACATTCAAACTGTTTAGAAGGCAGATAGCTGCATTTTAATTTGTAATGGCTACTAAATGTGAAATACAGTGTCTCACAACGTACAGCCTTTTTCTAAATGATAATCAGCAAATGTGCCAGAAGTACTTACATATAAACGTTTTCTTTGTCAGTGCAGCCATTATAGTTAATGATTATAAGTTACCTAATTTTAGGACTACATGAATGTTACCTACTCTAATTCAAAGCCAAGTATTTCTAACTACTCTAACAGATAGTGGTATGCATGAAATAAAATTCAGACATGCAGGTGCTGTAACTGTTGCTCTGTATCTAAAGTCAATATCTTTACTAGTATGCTTCAGAATGTGTTTTTTTTAATACTTGACTAGTAAGATTACATGTATTTATAAATGACCTCCATGCAATTGGTTTAACTTACAAGAGCTCGCGCAGCTCACAGCATGCCATCATTGTCTTACAACCAGGTGATAGAAGGCAGTGATTGATGTCCAGCTGTTTATTTGTATCATAGTCATACATATAATTGCAAGATAAAAAAAATCAGCCAGCAAATTCGAAAGCTAGAAATGGTAGTCATGTAGATGCTTTAATTTCTCCATGTCTTTTAGGTTTCTAGTATTATGTAGGGAATGGGCCCCATTTCTAAGTCAAAGTATGATTAAAGTTCATGAAATTACTATTGTTTCAGTCTTTGATGTTAGCCTAAAGTACTTATTGCGGCAGTCACAATGTTCCCAGAATTAAATCCTTCTGTAATTTATATAGAGTTACATGCATCAGTAGCATATCTAAATATGACTGTAAATTATTTTTTATGAGACCCATTGATCCTTCTACTATTGGAACCATCTGGGTATCCTTCTTCCATATTGCCCTTGTTTTTGCCTGAAAATCCTAGTATTATGACTTTGTGTCACTCTGTACATAAGACACTGTAATCACTGGGTGTTGCAGTTTCTTTGTTTTTTTTTTTTTTTTTTTTTTTTTTTTTTTTGCTTCTATCTTCCGAATTGTTGGTAATGGGTAATCCCATATGATATAAACTTGATTATTCTCTATAATGCTTTGTGGTTCAAATTTCCAGTCCTTCTCAGCCACCTCAATATTGTAATGTTTGCACAATCCCCAATGCAAAAGTCTTACCACGTTATTATGCCTTTCTGTATAGAGGCCCTCTGCCATTAGCGTATCACAGACAGCAACAAGATGTGCAACTGTTTCCAGTTCTGTTTCACAAAACCTGCATTTATCTCTTTCTCCTACATGGACTTTTTAAACCACTGTGTACATAGTCCACTATCCCTGGCCGCTAAAATTAACCTTTCATCTTTTGTTTTAAATTAACCACTCCTTAACCATTTCTGCATCAGATCCTGGTCGACATAAGGTTGTTCCAGGAGTTTTCTGTACTTGCAATTGTATTTATGCCTTTTCCACATTTACTGCCTTCTTATCTGAACCTACTCCTTATATTATTATAGACGCATCCCTGAATCTTCATTGGAACTTGTCAAGGAACAGGAAATTCTGGATTCAAAATGTTAAATTTTATCTCATTGTTAGTGGTGTTGCTGAAAAGCCTGAGAAAATATAATGCACATATTTCAGAAGAGGAAGCTTTTAGGGAGACTGTCTGATGTACCTGCCCATAGTATGTCTTATGCCAATAGCTACCCCATACCTCTGAACTGTATAGACTTTCACAGAATGTCCAGATTTTGCCTCATATTTTTGGTTCATTTTTTTATAAAACTGTTGTTTTTTTTTTGGCAAATTAGTGGCAAATCTTTGAAACGTGATGTTAGAAAATAATCACAGACATTTGAGTTTTAGACTTCATATCCTTCAGAAAATTCATGCTAATGCAAAACTTGTTCTATCAACTTTCTAAGTTTGTAACAGCAATACTTAAAAATTGTTCCCTATTTTTGGGCCTTTGTCCCACTTTTATTAATGACTTTGCCCAGATTTCCTGCTCTGAGAAGTTGAGAGGTATGAGCTACGCCAATATGGTTATTGGGAGATGATCCAGGTGTTAAGAGGGAATGTTATCATTCCACACATAACATTTTTATAATAGACCTGTGGATGACATCTTTTACTATGGGCAGGTACACAAGATAGTCTCCTTGAATTTGTTGAGTTCCTGCATACTGCCACTACCTTCCTTAAGTTCACTTTTAAAATGTTAGAACAAAAAATAGATTTTCTTGATGTGAAAGTAAGAAAGAAGAGGTAGTAATATGTTGTTTGATATAGATTTATATGGGAAGAATTGCAGTAAAAACAATTTACTTCATAGAAATAGCATGTATCCTGGGCATATTTATAAGAATATTTTGAGAAGACAAGGGATGCGGAAATCAAGGCTTAATAACACAGATGATAATTTTCAAAATGATGTTGATACTCTGCAACAAGAATTCTTAAAAAGAAGCTATAACCCTAAGGAATTTGAGTCTATGAAACTAGAAATTGGATCACTGAGACAGAATAGAGCAAAACCATATTGTTCATTGGCCAGGGAGGCAGAATTAGTTCAAACAGCATGACACACATAAGCTGTTACAATCTCAATTTTCATTATGAGTGATGACATTTAGAATTGCTGTGTAACAGTGTAAGTCCTTTGTAAATGCACCGATACAGGTGTTTTAAGTAAACGCTCTATTTGCAATTGTAGAACTCCAATGCATAAACAGTAGATTTTAACAGTCATTTTTGTGTTTAAATTACCTGTTTAACTGTTGTAGGCTACACACTCAACTGTGATAGCCATTTCTGGGCATTTAAAGTGTTTTTTTTTTAATTGTATCTGCTGTATTTTCTTTAAAAAACAAACAAAAAAAAAAACAAACAAAAAAAACCTTGTTTTCCTGCCTTTCTAAGCTAGTATAGTCCAGTTTTCAGGTTAGTGCTGAATTCAGGGCTGTGTTACAAGTTTTTATGTTTGCCCATACCTTACTTGGATAGAAGGACGTTTCTCTGTTCACTGTGAGAGAGGGAGCTTTGAGCAGCCAATCTGTCCCTGGAGGAGTGGTTTCATCCCAGAAATTAGTAGTTTATTGGCCATTTTGGGCTAATTTCTATCTTTTTCATTTCCCTGCTATAAAACCCGCATTTGCACGGTTTTGCACACCAGGCAGCACCGGTTACCTAGGGTATAACTATTCCCTGCTCCACAAAGTCTATTCTTCAATTTTTCCCTTGGAACTAGACAAACTTTCAACTTAAGCACTCACACCATTCACTTCTCATCCCGGCACTTGCTCAAAACTCATAGCAAGCACTAATAAACCTTAGCACTAGACCCCCCTATACTGTAGAGAAGGACAAGGCTCTCTATTCGACCTTACCAGCCAATAAGTAAAAGTTCAGTGTACCTATCCAGGCATGTCCAAAGGGCAGTTTCAGGTGTACTCTCTGGTCCAACTGGTGAATCTGGGCATTTTGAGGCAATGTTACAATTGCCTCATGTACACAGACAACCCTCTCCTCCTTCCACCAAACACTAATACATACAAGAGATGCAGTTATATAGCCAAACTGGAGGCTAAGCTCTCTCAACCCAAGACTGGACCAGGCAGTCAAGAGAAGGGAATTACTTGCATCACACCACCAGTCTCACATAGACCTATGAAACCAGCACCGGCAAAAAACACACATAAATACACGAAAACATACTCGGAGGCTCTAAATAAAAATCTGCAAAAGCAACAGAGACCTCCAAAGCAGACATCCAAGCAACCTCCACCCCCTAACACAAACCATGAAACACATACTTCACAAACCCAGTGTGCCACATAATCACAGCCCTTAAGGCAAAATAACATACCCAACACACTAGTAATAGGTGACTCTATAGTCAGGCACACTGACGTCCCACTCACTAGGCTAAAGAAGGAGAAGGTTACTGTTAGCTGCCTGTCGGGTGCCAGGATCCACCACATAATACAAGCACTCAGGTCACTCCAGAACAAGTACAAATATGACTCTGTCATTGTCCATGTTGGTGTGAATGACCTGAGCCGTACCTCCCTGGACTACATGAAAAGAGACATGGAGGAGCTCTCTCATCACATAGCCCAGGCCGGTATGACCCTACCCTGAGTAGCATCCTATCCTCATCAAGAATGATACCATGGTATAGAGAAAAAAATATCAATTTCAACAATTGGCTAAGCTTCTGGTGTCATTCAAAGGGGATCCAGTGTATGTCAGCCTGGGATGACATTCTCGACAAGCCATGCTGCTTTGCTAGAGATGGCTTGCACCTGTCACCCTTAGGCTTTCAAATACTGGCCAAGGCTCTTGCCACCCCCATAGTGCCTTTTTTAGGCAAGGCTCAAAAGACAAACCCACTGCCGTAAATAGCACAAGTAACAAAAAACTGAGGGTAATGCTACTCAGTGCCAGAAGTTTAAACCTCAAAATGCATGCACTCGAGGCACTCCTCAGTATGGAGAAAATCAATATATTTGCAGTAACAGAAACCTGGTTTAAGGCTCCAGAGAGCACCCCAGCACTATCAGGCTACAACTCATAACCATACATTTCGGCCACAAAATCTGGACCAAAATACAAAAGGCGGAGGAGTATTCACATTCATCAAGGTTACCCACACCTCCAGGTTAGTGGCACAGCACGATGCTTCAGAGGTCATCCACGTGCAACTAACAATGGGCAAAACTGCTATTCAAATTATAGCTTGCTAGAGGTCACCCACCATGTCCCAGGACCCCCACTTCACATTCTTGGAAACACTGGGAAACATAAAGGTCCCACCAAACACCCTGATATTGGGTGATTTCAATTACCCATACATTAACCGGCAGAACTACTCAAGTACAAACTCCCTTGCCCAATATTTCCTAGAATTTATAAACTCAAACATCCTGGATCAACTAGTCAACACCCCCACCAGAGGTGACAACATATTGGACCTGGTCATCACCAACATGGGCGACCGGTGTTCCACACCGGAGGTCAGCCCCTCACTGGTTAGATCTGACCATAAACTAATCTCTCTGGATATCCACATTCCGCAACCTCCCCAGGTCAAAGAAACCACCGTGAAAAACATTTCAAAAGCAAACTTCACATTACTTAAGACCGAGGTGGGAAGTTTCAAAGTCCGCATGCTAAAGGATAACACTGTCCAAGCTGCAAAATCCTTTACTAATGCAATCAATGGGCACCTACAAGAATGCATGGATCGTGCTATCTCAAACAAAACCAAGACTCACTCCTCCAAGAAAAGGAAACCAGTCTGTTGGACCCCTGCCATAAACAAGCTATACAATAGAAGGAGGAAACTAGTACAAAAAGAGTAAAATCCCAAGAAGGGAAGGCATCCCTGATCAGTATCAGCAAGAAACTATGTTCCCTCATAAAATCATCCAAGGCTAGCTTCGAAATAAAAATTGCCATGGACTCCAAAGATAACCACAAGGCATTCTTTAGCTATGTCAAGAATCTAAGTGGCAATTCTCAGATCTGCTCGGAGTTAGTGCAGAATGGCACAAAATACACTGAACCAACTGATATAGCCAACATGTTGGCAGACAGGTTCAATGCAAACTTTACCCCCCTCTCTCCCCCAAAAGGGCCCATAATTATACCAGAAGAATGTAGTGCCCCTGAAATCACAGACACTCAGGTTAAAACAGCTCTCTCCAAAGCCAAAAACACAGCATCATTGGGATCAGACTGTGTCCCAGGCTGCATCTTACACAAGCTCAAAGATGAATTAACCCCTCACCTAAACACACTGTTTAAACTCAGCCTCTCCACAGGCTATGTGCCCACAGAGTGGCACACAGCAATGGTTATTCTGCTCCACAAAGGTGGAGCCACAATGGACCCCTGGAACTATCGCCGTATAAGCCAAACTAGCTGGGTCTGCAAAGCTATGGAGCGCATCATCATGGATCTCATTAACAGAGACATTGGGAACCTCCAAACACTGGACCCTACCCTGTTCGGCTATGTTAAGGGCAGATCATGCCTCCTAAACCTGGCGGACTTCTTTGAGACAGTTACCAAGGCTATAGACGAGGGAACAGTGGTCCACACAGCCTACCTAGACCTTGCAAAGGCCTTCGACACCATTCCCCACTCAGGTATTATAGGCAAGCTCAACAGCCTGAACATAAAACCCTACGTCATGAGATGGGTTGCCAACTGGCTCACGGACAGAACCCACATGGTAAGAGTTGTGGGAGCTAGGTCTGACTCCAAACTGGTTACAAGTGGTGTTCCCCAGGGCTCAGTCCTAGGACCCCTCCTGTTTGGCATATACTTCTCAGAGGTACAGGCAAGCACAGGAGGACTATGGCTGACAAAGTTCACATACGACTGCAAACTAGAGGCTATAATTGACTCTCTGGCTGACACAGAAATCCTCCAAAAAGGTCTCACTGAGACAGATACTTGTTGTCAAAACCATGGCCTCAAGCTAAATGCCAAAAAGTGCATAGTCATCCCCTTTGAAAAAAACAAAGTACCCACAAACTACCACATAGGTGGTAGCCCCCTAAATACAGAAGATGTAATAAGGGATCTGGGGACCCAAGTAGATAGTAACCTCTCATTTGATAATCACATTGCCAAAGTGGTTAGAAAATCCTTCTATGTGGCCCACCTAATCACAAAAGGGTTTGCATCCAGATCGAAAGAGGTCATTGGGCTCCTCTACACATCACTCATCAGACCCATCATAGAGTACAATGCCCCATTTGGGATCTACCTTGCAAGACACCTGCTACAACTGGAAAGACCATATAAGTACCTCACCAAGATGAACTGACCTCAAGCAGATGCCCTATGCAGCTCGACTGAAGAAACTCCAGCTGTACTCGGTTGCATACTGCCTACTCAGAGGTGATCTCTGCCTGACATACAAGGCCATGTCCAACCCAGAATTGATGGACATGCTCCACCTAAAGAAAACCATATCCCCTCGAGCCACATGCTCCAGGGATCTAAACCTCACCACAACAATAAGTAGGACAAGCTGGAGAGATAGATTCCTGTCCCAGAGACTTCCCATGCTCTGGAACAAGATTCCAGTCTACATTAGGCAGAGCTCCTCGCTAACCCTCTTCAAGAGAAACCTTGATGAGTGGATGGGAAACAGAAAGTTTACCCCGGGGATCACTTCAATAGCTCTGCTGGACAGAGGCACAGGGAACTAATCTAAGGGGGTGGCAAAAGCCAACACATTCCGGCTAGGCTTAGAAATGCCTTCAGGCAGATAGCTTAGTACCTACCTATGAACCTATGAACCTATGTCAATACTGTCTGTCAGATTATTAAAAAGAACTGGCCGATTCTGAAATTGGATGATAAGATTAAACAGATTGTGGGTGATAAACCAAATTTTTGTTTTAATAATAGGAAGTTGATAGAGAGACTAATATGCATTGGTACAAAAGCATCTAGGAGAGAATTACTTCATTCTTTGGGTACCTTTCCTTGCAGATCATGTAATTTTTGTAAATATATTAACATTGATTCCATTTTTGTACATCCAGTTACACATACTAATTACAAATTTAATTTGATAGTTAGTTATTGTAGGATGAATTTAGTTTATCTTGCACAGTGCTTATCTTGTCAGTCATTTTATGTCGAGAAGACTAACAAATCTTTGAGAGAACATATAAGAGAGTACTTAAATGCTCTATGTTAACAAGATCCTAGGAATGGACTTGCGAAGGATGTTAATGAAGAGGGTGACACATGAGTTTAATTTTTTGGTGAAGGAGTTTATGGAGGATGATATGAGATTAGGTGATCATAGATCGATGAATAGACTTTTCAGCGGAAGTTGTCCTAGGGCAAATCAATGGTAGGCTACCCTAGTAACCGAGAACAAAATAATAAAACTTAACACCTACCCAAGTGAGGGGCTATGCCCCCCACACCACCAATTAAATATACCAACTCTGAGATTGCACTACAGTTGGGAAAAGGGCAAATTCCAGATGGCGGCCAACCATTGGCTTGCCCTAAGAAAACTTTCACTGAAAAGTCCATTTGTCGATTTACAGCCTCAATAAATAGTTTTTCTATGAATAGGGGTTCAATGATAAGTGATTCAATAATATGTTATAGACCCTTTTGAAGTAGTTTTGGGAGAACAATATGCAGAATATTAATCTTGATTAATAACTGAAACTTATTTTACTTGAGCCAAAATAGTTTTTTTTATTATGGCAGTTTTTAATTATAGAGAAACCACATACAGCACTGTAGGTGTTGTCTTATCCAAGTTATTCTTGTGTTGCAGTTTATGATTGTAGGAAGCAGCAAACAGCATTTAAAATGACATGCTAATGGAGAAGAGACATACAACATTTTGTTCTTGATTACAAATATTAGCAAACTTAAATTGATTTTATTTGAGCTAAGCTAAAACATTATTGCTTTACAGCTGATGATCATACAAAAGCAACATACATTTTTTTTTGCTATTGAAAAAGAAAACTCTCTTCCCCCATGGATGTGTATCCATGTATCAAAAAATTGCTATATTGAAAAGCAACTGATACAGCACAACTTGTGGATCTGTCGCCTATCAAAATCTAAAGCAAAACAGTAAAACTTTTCTTTATATACCAACTCCAAGATTGCACTACAGAGAGGAAAGGGCAGATTTCTATACCCTAGCTCTACTCTTGGCACATTTGGCAACAAGCCCATCCCTCAATCTCTTCAAAAATAATTTGGATAAATTAATAGAGCGCTATAAATTTTCCCCGGGGTACTT
This sequence comes from Protopterus annectens, assembly GCF_019279795.1. Taxonomy (NCBI): domain Eukaryota; kingdom Metazoa; phylum Chordata; order Ceratodontiformes; family Protopteridae; genus Protopterus; species Protopterus annectens. Next base: position 323,573,909 of record NC_056740.1, on the reverse strand, counting down.
CTCATGTCTCTTATGGACAAGGGCAGTCTGTGGGGTCCAGCACCCAAAGACCCACTACCATGATACTATCACATCCCATAGCTTGAGAATTAAGATATAATATTGTCATATCCTGGGTATTATTAGCTAGGCATATAAAGGCTGTTGTGCCATTAGCCTAGTAATCACCTATGAACCTATGAAAAATATGAAATTAGCAATATAAAAAACATAAACGTGTTGTAAATGTTGAGACATTCTAATAACTGTTTAGTTAGACCTAGTATCTTAACTGCTTCTCACTGTGCACCTTTATCATTCTTTTCATTTACACCTACCTGGGTCATAGTCTTATTATATAACAAGTCACTCCTTTACAGCAACAGGTAAGATACATCCTAGCATCATGGTTGATTTGGTTTGTAACTGCATTCAAGTCTTTCTAACCATTTCATGCACTATATTGTGCCTACATAATAAGGAAACCACTTGCTACATCTCATGGTCTTTGTTAAATAGGCTGATAGGAAGCATTTCTCCCCCAGTGCTTCCTGCATGCTATTCTAATCTGTGTAAGTAATGGTCTGCTCAAATTATTTAGAATCATTAAGAATGAATCAATTCCTTTCAGTAATGATGACAACTTTATGAAATCATTAAATATAGCCACAAAAGATAAATCTCTGTTTTCACTCAATCTACTCATTCTAAATTATTACAAATTTGCCTAATAAGCCTGCCATTTGCGTTCTTTGTAAACTCTTCTGAGCAACAGAACATGTGCACTTTATCTATCTCTAGTACTCTTACAATTATTTCTGTAGAAATTATCTGAAAATTTACTTTGGCTTCTTTATTCTAAAGTTTCTCAGATATGAAGGCCTGTGGTAGATATGGAAGTTGGGCAGTGTCTCCATCCAAAAATGTATCTACATCTGTGTCCTTTTGTTATAGCTTACTACAAATGTATTACCTACCTGTCCTTCCAATGAGACAGTCAAGCAACTATTTTGTCCAATTTCCTGTTTCTAGCTCATGTCACATTTTATTATTGTTCTTTTTGTAGCTTCTTTTTCTTAAATCTCATAATGATCTTTGCCCTTATCATTTCTACTGGAAGCATGTTTCAGAGGTACATCACTGTTGGTGTGAAGATGTGACTACTCATACTCTCTTCAATCTACTACTCTTCCACTTTATAACTTGGTCTCATATCTTAGATCATCTTATTTAGCCATGGTACCTTTAAAAATACATTGCTGACCCTGTTCTTTCTTTTTTCAGCAACTCTTTACTCTTTATTATAACATCAAGTTCACCAATCCCCTTACCCTACAGAGTGTCAGACATATTTATTATTTCTTCTCTTTTACCCTCTCCTAACCATCTTGTACAAATTCCTGCTATATCTGCTATTTCATTTTATATTTTTTGTCTTTGTCACCAAGAACCTACTCTTCTATCAGGGTGGCTAGGTCCTGTACCTATGGTCTTTTGCTTTGATTTCATGATATTATAATGATTTTTCCTCAATAAAATCTCCTCCAGTAACATTTCCTTTCCTTCTCTAGCCACTCAACCTGTCAGTCCCTGCTAACCATCAGTCTTCCATCTACACTAACTTCTTAGCTTTTATGCTCCTAATCAAATGATCCACATCTTGTTTGTACCTCACTAGTTTTGGATAGCTTGAAATGTTTCCAGTTTCCTATATCATGCCAGCTACATCTCCAGCATCCCAAACCTACCCCAGAAAATACTCTGCTAGGGACTTTACTGCTCTTGGATTTATTGTCTGCTGAAATTCTTTGTATATATTTCCTTGCACTCATATTATATCATCTTCCTCCTTCTGCATTCCTCTCTGTAAATTCTCTAGCTCCTCTCTTTCCTCGTCAACCAAAAAGATCCTCTTTAATTGTAACTCTCTTATCATCTGATGTTTAGCCTCTCTTCTCCTCGTAACTTCAAAGCTATGGACTGAAATGTTTTATCTTCCTTCAATAACCTACAGGATGATATAAGACAACTACATACAGACATGGTTAAAATAAACAAAACATCAACAGAGTATATTGACACAAACATAAAAAGGCTGGAACAAATGGAAGAAGCTTTAAACAGTTATTCAGATGAGATGATAAAGCTGCAGAAATCAGAGGTTGAAATGAAGAAAATGCTGGCTAAATATGAGACTGCTCAGGAAGAAATGTTTAAAAAAATAGCAGAATTAGAGGACAGAGCACGTAGGGAAAACTTGAGATTTTCAGCTATACCAAAGAAGCTGGAAGGAACAGACTGCATTAAATTTATGAAAGCACAAATAAGCAACTGGATGGAAATTACACAGCAGGACTTGTTAGTTGAATGGGCACATTGTGTGTATGCTCTAAATCTAGCTATAAGAAAGAAAGCTAGACCTTTAATGGTAAAGATGCAATTCTACCACAGAAAGAGTTGATTTTGTCCAAACTGTGGCAGTAGGACAAAATACTAAAAGTGAGAGACAGCAGAGTGCTTGTGAATAATGACTACTCACTGTATACCAGGCAAAATAGAAGTAAGTTCATTCCTCTATTCAGAGAATATTGAGATGCAGGCATGAGATTCAAACTGCTATATCCAGCTGTCTTCAAGGTATTCTTCCCTGGAGGGATAAAATCATTTTTGATGAAGTGCATGCTAAGGAGGAAATACAAAAGTTTGTCCAACAAAAAATGAGTTGTAAAACAGAAGGAGATTTGGCTTCTTGTTCCTCTGGTAATAAAGACCACAGAGACACTGCACATGTGAAATCTTTTCCAGTATTTCAATGGAACATGTTGAAGAAAAGGAAGGGGGTACAAGAGTTGACCAGAAGAATCAAGAGTATGTTGGAAATGAAGCAGAGACAGGATTTGGGTGATGGAGAAGAACAGTAATAAAATCAGTAACTTAATGTGGGATTGCAATGCAGTAATTATATTTGTAAAATATGACAGCACAAGAAAATCTGGAAATATTAGACTTCTTCAAAATCTGTTTGCTGAGTGGGGGACTCTAAAGTATATGCCTACTTCGTGTCATTAATGTTTAGAAAAAATGCTTTGGGGAGGGGAAGAGAGGGGACAACACTAACTGTAAGTAAAGAAAACACTTTCTTTTCTTAATAGCACTATATCTGTTTTGCATGGTTTTCTTTGCATGCTATTTTTGGGTGTAATGGGGATTGTAAACAGGTTGTTTTTATTATTCTTCCCTCTTCTCTTTTTCTTCTTGTGCAGTTTTGAGAAACACAGGCAATGCAATGATTAATAAAAAAAGGAAAAGGAAGCCTGGTTAAGGGGGCATGGCAGAATTCAATTAATGTGCTTTTTTTTCATTCCTGCATGGGGAAATGACTGATTAAGGACCTTTGTTTGAGACAGAGAGCAAATAAATGAAAATGAATATTGAATATTATAAGGCCTTTTTTTCTAGCACTTACAAATATGTATACTCAGTAGCATTTCTGTAGCTGGCCTTCATGCCTCCATGGAGACAATCTGATAAAGAGAAACTGGAGACAGTCTGGTGGAAGGAGACTGGCTGAGAGAAAAGAAGAAAAAAGAACAGAGAACTTGACTAGGACATAATGTTCCGTGAAAACAATCAGGGGTTTTCCCAGATGTGACTGCTTTAAAGATAATGCAAAACCAGTTAGTCTTGAAGTAAAGTTCTCTCAATTGTATTTAAATGCATGGGGATACTAATATAAACAGGTGCTTTTTTTGTTCATCCTTCTCTCTTTTTCTTTGTTCAGTTTTAAGAAATGTAGGCACAACAATGAAATAAATCAGGAGGGGAGGAGCAGGGGGAGTGGAAGGGTCTGGTTAAGAGAGTATGACAAAAAAAAATCAGTGTGTTTTTCCCCATGCTTGCATAGGGAAATGGCTGGGTAAAAACTCTAGGTGTTATTCAGTAGCAAGTTTATTACAAAGCATGTAAATGAAAAAGAATATTGAATATTGTAAGGCTTTTTTTCTGATAAATAAGGTACCCTTAGAAGTTTTGTGTCTGGTTTACATGTCACTAGAAGACAATTTGATAAAGAGAAGTGGCTTGGAGAGAGTGTTTACTGAAAGCATTTGAGTGTTTTCTCAGCTGGGAGAGTTATAAAGATAAATAAAATCAAATATCACTTACTACTAGCACAGGCTGTACCATGCATCTTAACATGACTAACCTTTCTTTTTGGTTAACTTTAGCCTGTCTGTGTAGCTATCAACTTAGAACTTATGTTCTTATTAGGAAGCAAAAACCTCAATATTTGAAGATGTACATAGTTTTGTGTGTTATTGTTAAGTTCATAGGTTTTAGGAGGGTATTTTTTTGGGGGAGTTGTTCTGTTTGAGGACTTTCAAAAAACATAAAATTATGTAACGTGACATAGGCACAGATGGATATGACATGAGACAACTGTATTAAAGACCATCCTGCTGAACAGTATATATATATATATATATATATATATATATATATATATATATATATATAAAAACATAGGTTCATAGGTTCATACTAGGCTATCTGCCCTAGGGCATTTATAAGCCTAGCCCAGAGTTTTGTGGCTTTCGCCACCCCTTTAGTTTGAAGGATACTATGCCCATTATTTTGCTGTGCCTCTGTCAAGCAGTGACACTGAGGTTATCCCTGGGGTATACCTGCGATCTCCCATCCATTGGTCAAGATTTCTCTTGAACAAAGCCAGCGAGGTGCTCTGCCTCACATGTACCAGGATTTTGTTCCACAGCATAGGGAGTCTCTGGGTGATGAATCTGTCCCTCCAGCACGTCCTATTAATAGCCGTGTTGAGGTTTAAGTCTCTTGCTTTTGTAGTTCTGATGGATTTAGATCTTTTGAGGTGAAGCATGTTCATTAATTCCAAGTTGGACATGGCCTTGTATGTCAGGCACAGGTCACCTCTGAGCAGATGGTAAGTGACTGAATAGAGCTGGAGTTCCTTCAGTCGGGCAGCATAAGACATATTTTTGAGACCCTTTATCCTTTTGGTGAGGAACTTTTGGGGCCTTTCCAATTGCTGCAGGTGTTGGATCAGATACATTTCGAATGGGGCATTGTACTCAATCATTGGTCTGATGAGTGATGAGTACAGGGGAACGATGACCTCCCTTGATCTAGATGTGAATCCCTTCATGATCAGGTGGACAATGTAGAAGGTCTTCCTAACTACTTTGGCAACGTGAGTGTCAAATGAAAGGTTACTGTCAACCTGGGTCCCCAGATCCCTCATAACCTCTTCTGTGCTCAGTGGATTGCCACCTATATGGTAACTAGGGGTAACCTTGTTTTTCCCGAAGGGTATGACTATGCATTTTTTGGCATTTAACTTTGGGCCATGGCTCTGGCACCAGTTATCCATTTCTATGAGACCCTTCTGAAGGATGTCTGTGTCAGATGGGTTTTCAACTATGGTGCCCAGTTTGCAGTCATCTGCAAACTTTGTCAGCCATAATCCTCCTGTGTTTGCTTGTACTTCTGAAAAGTAGATGCCGAACAAAAGTGGGCCCAGGACTGAGCCCTGTGGGACACCACTTGTGACAGGCTTGGAGTCTGACATGGCGCCAGCAACTCTGACCCTGTGGGTTCTGTCGCTTAGCCAGTTTGCAACCCATCTTGTGATGTATGGGTTTACATTAAAGCTGGTGAGTTTTTCAATGATACCTGAGTGGGGTATTGTGTCGAAAGCCTTTGCCAGGTCAAGGTAGGCTGTGTGGACTGCCTTGCTTTCGTCAATGGCCTTGGTGACTGTTTCGAAAAAGTCAACCAGGTTTAAAAGGCATGATCTGCCCTTGACAAAGCCAAACTGGGTTGGATCCAAAGTCTGCAAGTCCCCTATGTCTTTTTTTATGAGTTCCATTATGATCCTCTCCATAGCTTTGCAGACCAGACTTGTCAAGCTGATGGGACGGTAGTTTCCGGGGTCAGTGGAGGCACCTCCTTTGTGAAGTGGGACCACCGTTGCCGTACGCCACTCCTTGGGTACATATCCTGAGGGGAGGCTAAGATTAAACAGCTGCCCTAACTGCGGGTTTAATTCGTCATTGAGTTCGTGGAGCACACAACCAGGGACACCATCTGGTCCCATGGATGCTGTGTTTTTTGCCTTGGAGAGAGCAGTTCTCACCTGAGCATTTGAGATGTTTGGGGGGCTACAATCCTCTGGTATAGATATCTCTCCTTTTGGGGGGGAGGGGGGGAGAAATTTGCACTGAACCTGTCAGCTAGTATGTTGGCAATGTCTGTAGGTTCAGTGATTTTTGCATCATTTTGAACTAATTCTGAGCATATCTGGGAGTTTCCTCCCAGGTTCCTAACATAGCTAAAAAAGGCATTATGATTGTCTTTTGAGTCCTTAGTGATTTTTCTCTCAAAATTTGCCTTGGATGATTTTATGAGAGATCTCAGTTTTTTACTTATGATGATCAAGGGTGTCTTCCCTTTTACGGATTTTGCTCTATCTTGTAGTAGCTTCCTCCTTTTGTTGTAGAGCTTGTTTATGGCTGGGGTCCACCAGACTGGATGCTTGCCTTTGGTACAAAGAGTCTTTGTTTTGTTTGGGATTGCCTGATCCATGCAGTCCTGGAGGTGCTGGTAGAAGGCATTTGTAAGTGATTCAGCGGTTTGAGTAATGGTTTCCGCTGGCTCGGGGGCCTTGAAAGCGACCACACCAGTCTTTAGAAGTGTGAAGTCGGCTTTTGAGAAGTTCTTCACTGTGGTCTTTTTTATCTGGGGTGGGGGCGGGATGTGGACTTCCAGTGAGATTAGTTTATGATCTGATCTCACCAATGATGGGTATACTTCTGGTGTTGAACATTGTGACCCCATGTTCGTGATGATGAGATCTAGTATGTTTTCTCCTCTTGTGGAACTAGACATTTAGCAAAAGAGCAGTTATATATAAAAGTTGGTAATAATAACTATATAGTAAGATGATGTTTTCTGTAGTGTCTTTCAATCTGAATGGTCTTACAGATAAATATAAAAAAGAAAGAGTAGTGAACTATAATAAAAAATGTAGAGTGCAAATAACTATGCTACAAGAGACACATCTGGAAAGAACTGAACATGTGAATTTGATAAAGAAAGGTTTTCAGGATGATTATTCGGTGGAATATCTGGGGCAAATGAAAATAGGAGTACTTATATTAATTGCAGGAGGAGCACCAATAGTGATAGAAGAGGGGGAAAAAGATAATATAAGATACATATTACTAAGGGGCTACTGGCTAGGAAGGAGGATTACACTGGCATGCATTTACAACCCCCCCCCCCCCAAAAAAAAACCCACTGTTATAATACAGCTTAAGAAAATTCTGGGAGAAATAATCAGCTTTCAGCAAGGAATATTACTTATAAGTAGAGACTGGAATTTGGTTTGCAACAGTGAAGATGTGTCTGGGGGGCCTACAAGGGAAATATAACAAAGGAGGGTAGATTTTTGAAGAAATATATGAAAATGTTTGGCATGGAAGATGTGAATTCAGTACTAGGAGTTCAGAGTGAATTTACATATTAATCACCAAGATACAAAAATTGGGCTAGGCTGGATATATTATATATCTCACAGGAACATGTGCATTTAAGTGAAGGTCTTGAAACTCACCCAACTAACTATTTCAGATCATGCACCGATAATAACTAAAATAAATATGCAAGGTAATGAAATAAACTGAGACACTGGCGCTTTGCCACCTATCAGTTGAAAATAGAGGAATTTAAGGAATGGGATGTGGAATTAATTCAGGAGCTACTAGAGAAGTTAGAAATATCTTCTTAAAACATTGCTAAGGAGTAGGATAAAATTAAAGTGGAGTTTAAAACTAGGTTGGAAATAAAAGAAAGGGAGATATGGTTAAACAGTAACAAGGATTATTTAGAGGGATTGACAAATGTTAAAGTATTGCAAAATAGGAGGAATCTCTCAGAACAAGGAAATGAGCAACTGCAGAATGCTAAACAGAAAATAAGGGCTTACCTTGATAATATGCACAAGTTTAGGAAGACTGCTGTTAAGCAACTATTTTTTGATAAATTCTAGAGTACAAAAACTTTTAGCACAACAACTTATTACTAACAGTTAGTATAAGAAGGGATGAGATAAAAATGGCTATATATAACCAATCTACAGGAACGTCCCCAGGAATAGATGGTATTCCTGTGGAAGTTAGGAAGGAAAAAAATCATAAAGACCTGGACAGTTTTGTTTAACAATATTTTAAGAGGAGGAGAAGTACCTGCATACTGGAAGAAGGTGGTGGTAATGGTAATACCTAAAGTGGGTAAAGATCCATCAAATCCAGCTTCATACAGGCCCTTTTCAATACTAAACCATGATTTTAAAATGTTTATGTTTACAATGGCTAAAAGAATTGCAAAAGTGGTACCAAAATCGATACATATGGATCAGTGTGGTTTTGTGGAGAGGAGGCAAATATTTGTCGATATTAACAGAACATTGGTGATCCAGAGGGAAGCAGAATGTAAGGAAGTACCTCTTTTATTGGTGGGTCTTGATGCAGACAAAGCATTTGACAGATTGGACTGGAACTTCATGAGCAGGGCAATGGAAGCATTTGCTTTCCCTGATACAATCATAAAGTTAATTAGAAGAATATATGAGGGATCGAAGGTGCAAATTAAAATGGGTGGGATCCTCTCCGATAATTTCGGCTTGAGTAGAGGAACCAGGTAGGGTTGTCCACTTTCCCCTTTGTTGATTGCATTATATTTAGAACCATTGGCATTCAAGGATATAATTGGTATGGTAGTCAGGAAAAGCTGGCTTTATTTGCAGATGAAATTATTTTATATATATGACAAAACCAGAAAGGGATATTATGGTGCTGTGGAACATTTTAAGACAGTTTCAAATCTTCTCGGGATACAAAATGAATGAAGCTAAAACAAAGGCAATAGCGGTAAATTATGTACCCACACACAAATTGGTCCAACAATATCCATATTTATGGGGATATGATACAATTAAGTATTTTGGAGTATGGATTAGAAATGACTAGGTGGTGGCAGCTAAGGATATGTGGGAAGAGACTAAACAGAAGATAATACAAAAATTGAGAAAATGGAAGTTTTGTTATATGGATATGGATACTTATAAGATACAAGCCATTAAAATGTCTTTAGTCCCTTTTGTCTTGTACACAGGCCAGGCATAATTTTATCAACTGGAGGAGAAGTTGTGGATAGCAATTAAAAAGAGTTGAAAGATTTTATCCAAGAAGGGGAGACAGCAAGGGTCAAGTGGGATAAGCTGATTCTACCAATAGAACAAGGCAGACTAGGATTACCTAATTTGAAGGGGTATTTTAGAGCAACACAGTTAAATCTCTTATACATAGCACAAGCAGAAAGCTATAATTCAAAGTGTAAAGGAATGATGCTGGCACAGGGAGAAAGCTCAAGAAATAAGGAGAGATTGGGATTTTGGATGCAGTCTAAGCAGAAGAACCAAAATCATACAGAGTATTATATTCATAAAATAGGAGGGAGTATTCTAAGAACCAAACCAGCACAATAATGGAGAAAAGAGATTTTGCCGGTAGGGATGAGTGTGGTCAGAAATACAGATAATAGGCAAGAGGGGGCTGGAATTTATTGGAGAAAACTGGCAAAGGAATCAAGTTATTGGGAGCAAATAACTAGAAAGGGAAAGGTAATAAAATGGGAAGAGGCCAAGAATTTATTTGGACTGGAGGTTAGAAATTGCCTTCCCTATCAAGGATTGATATCAGAGTATACAAAGAGAAAGAAATAGGAGGCTCTGAAATGAAAGACCACTACTGGTAGAATTTGTAATAGAATCTAGAACAGAAGCTGCTGTTAAAAAAAGAATAATTAGTAAAGCATATAAAATATTGCATGATAGTTATAATAATCAATCAGAGGAGCTTAGAAAGGATTGGGAGGAGAGATTGGATAAACAATTCACAAAGAGACACTGGGGGGATATATGTATATATCCCAAATATACAACAAAGTCTAGAAGAGTTAGGATATTTGCCTGGAAGTGTTTACATAGGTATTTTTATACCCCAAGCAGACTGCAAAGAATTTTTCACCAGGTGAAGAGCAAATATTGGAGGTATGACAGGGAAAAAAGGTAGCTGGGAACATATGTTTTGGAAGTGTAGTGAGCTGGCAGACTTTAGAGATTACCTGCAGACCACTGTGTCGGAGATGTTGGGTGAGTGGATTGGGCTGAATGGGGAGATGATTTTTTTGAGTTATGCTACAGAATCAGAATTGCAAAGCCTTGCTGAATCTAATTATGGTGGCTTCCAGAAAAGCAATTACTAGAAAATTTATATCAAAGTCTAGACCAACTTTACTAGGAGTAGTGAATATAGTAACAGAGATAAAACAACTGGAATTGAGATCTTTAGAAAAGGGAAGGAGCAAACTACATAGGAAAATTGGGAATTGTGGGAACAATATATGCAGAGCAGGAATGAGGTTTTAGAGGCAGGATTTGAATGAGCCATATAATGCTTAACTGACAAAGACTGGATGCTTTATAAGTGATGTGTAATGTTTGTAACTACAGTTGTTTCAGTGGTATCTGTGATTTAAAATGCAACTAAAGTGGTATCACTTTATATGCTTTTCATTTATATAAATGTAAGTTTGCCTTTGTAATATGTGAAAATTTAATAAAGATGTTTGGAGAAAAAAATGTTATTTACATATTTACAAATATTTACTTATGTACAAATATTTAAATATGCAAATCTGTTTACACATATTCACAATTTCCTTTACAATCATGCAAAATGTTCAACCTTATTAGACCCCCCACTGCTTTTTCCGTAACCATCATCTGATTTTACTTAATATTGTTGCTAAAATCCATTTACCATTAAACATAATTTCATTTATTGTTTCATTCCATATACAAAACCTCTGTAGTATGCATGTACGGCAAAAGTGCAAGGCCAAAACACTAAAAACGAAAAATAAAAAAACAGCCAGCACAGTCAATGGTGGATGTAGTAAACTGTTTAATATAACAATTATTAAAACTGGTACAGTAAAACTTGCATACTGGTTTTGGCCAGAGTCTTCTTCAGTGCAAAATACAAAAATTAGAAAATGTGAATCACCCCACACAATCACAAAATATATATATCTAAAAAATCAGACACCCCCTCTGTCTTCCACCAATCAAAGTACATCATTTAACCAAGGAGAAAACAAAGCAGGGGAATTTAATGATCCAAAAACGTTATTTTTGATTTAATTGTCATGCCAACCCAACTTATTATACCCCTCGATACAAATACAATCAATAGCAGTTAATCTGAAAGTTGCCATAGCATGCTGCAAAACAGGTTTATATAAAGCATTAGACATTCTTTTATTATGAATATCACTTCAGTGTTCAGAAATATACATCTTAAACTGTCTAGATGTTTGTCCTATATAAAAAGTAGAACAGTGACACTATAAATAAATAATCCATTCAGAAACACAGCAAAAATCTAATATCATATAAAACAGATGTATTAACAGATGAGAATTGTTTTATTTTTAAGCCTTTGACGCAATGCCCCACTCGGGCATCATAAATAAGCTCACCAGCTTAAATATCAACCCCTATGTCACAAGATGGGTTGCAAACTGGCTCAGGGATAGAACCCACATGGTCAGTATTGCAGGTGCCATGTCAGACTCCAAACCAGTTACAAGTGGCGTCCCACAAGGCTCAATTCTGGGACAGCTCTTGTTCGGTATATACTTCTCTGAGGTACAGGCTAATACGGGAGGACTATGGCTGACCATGTTCGCAGATGACTGCAAGCTAGGCGCCATAATTGACTCTCCGGCTGACACAAGCATCCTCCAAAAGGTTCTCACAGAGACAGATAACTGGTGCCAGAGCCATGGCCTTAAGCTAAATGCCAAAAAGAGCATAGTCATCCCCTTCGGGAAAAACAAAGTGCCCACAAATTACCACATAGGTGGTAATCCATTAAGTACGGAAGAAGTAATTAGGGATTTGGGGACCCAAGTAGATAGAAACCTCTCTTTTGACAATCACATTGCCAGAGTGGTTAGAAAGACCTTCTATATAGCCCACCTTATCACAAAAGGGTTCACATCTAGAACAAGAGAGGTCATTGTGCCCCTCTACTCATCACTCATCAGGCCCATAATTGAATACAATGCCCCATTTGGGATGTACATTACCCGACACCTGCAGCAACTGGAGAGGCCCCAAAAGTACCTCACCAAGAGGATCAAGGGACTCAAACAGATGCCCTATGCAGTTCGGCTAAAGAAACTCCAGCTCTACTCAGTTGCTTACCGCCTACTCAGAGGTGATCTATGCCTGACGTATAAAGCCATGTCCAACCCAGAATTAATGGGCATGCTCCACCTCAGGAAATCCAAATCCCTTAGAGCTACATGCTCCAGGGACTTAAACCTCAGTACAGAAATAAATAGGACATGCTGGAGGGACAGATTCATATCCCAGAGGCTGCCCTCACTCTGGAACAGAATCCCAGTTCATGTTAGGCAGAGCCCCTCACTGACCCTCTTCAAGAGAAATCTTGACGAGTGGATGGGAGATCGTAAGTTCACCCCTGGGATCTCATCTGTGTCCCTGCTAGACAGGGGCACAGTAAACTAACCTTAAAAGGGCTATCTTCTGTGACCTACTCTACAGAGGCACAGTAAACCAATCTAAAAGGGTGGCGAAAGCCAAGCACACTCTGGCTAGGCTTGTAAATGCCCTAGGGCAGATAGCCTAGTATAAACCTATGAACCCATGAACATGTTTACAAACTGTATAATGTTCACAAGGAAAGCAACCCGACAGAGGTGCACTGTCTATAGATCACTGTTTATTGGGATCAAAATGAACATTTTTTTAAATGATTTAAAAACTTTCCAATGGTTTTCCCCCTCCTATAGGTGAAAAAGTAACATAAAGGCAACATTTTTGCTAACTTATTATCAGTCAAAAGTATTCTCCACTGCTTATTAATTGAGTCACAAAACTGTCTGGTATTACTACCAAGACTAGTAATAAACCGAATTTTATGGTCATCTTTTTTATGACTCTTAATAAGGTGGCCTTATCAGTAGACTGAGAAAAACAATGAGCCTGATCTATAACAGAAGCATTATACCCCCTAACCTGGAACCTAAGTGCAATCTCATCACTACATTTTTGTATCTCTTCCGTAGAAGAGCAAATTATCTTATCCTTAGGATTTAGAGCGTTGTCGCCTCACAGTAAGACGCTGTCCAGTTCGATTCTCAGCTAGAGCGTCTTCTGCGTGGAGGCATGCGTGAATGGGTGTACCTTCGTTGAAGGATGTGCATCAGGGCTGGTAACTCGGCACGTAAAAATCAACTACCAATCATTAGCGGACCGGAGTTCCGCTGTGGTGACCCCTAACTGGGAAAAGCCGAAAGAAGATGTATGTATGATTAACAATATAAGGCAGATGGCAGCTATCAGCTGCTAGTAAAGAATTCTTGTTATTCTTGTGACTTAATTAATAAGCATTGGGAACACTTTTGACTTGATAATAAGTTAGCAAAAAATGTTTCCTATACGTTGCATGTTCACCTATAGGAGGGGGAAAACCACTGGAAATTTTAAAATCATTTAAAAAAAACTGTTCATTTTGATGCCAATCAACAGCAATCTATAGAAGGTGTACCTTTTTCAGGTTGCTTTCCTTGTGGACATTGTACAGCTTGCAAACATGTTGTAAAAATAAAACAATTCTCATTTGCTAATACATCTGTTGTATATGATATTAGATGTTTTGCTAACTGTGTTTCTGAATGGATTATTTATTTAGTTGAGTATCACTGTGCTGCTTTTTATATAGGACAGACATCTAGACAGTTTAAGATGTATATTTCTGAGCATTTAAGTGATATTCATAATAAAAGAATGTCTAATGCTCTATATAAACATGTTTTGCAGCATTATATGGCCACATTCAGATTTACTGCTATTGATCGTATTTGTATCAAGGGATATAATAAGTTGTGTTGGCATGACATTTTAAACCAAAAAGAACATTTTTGGATCATTAAATTAGGGGCTTTATTTTCCCATGGGTTAAATTTTGGTGGAGGGGGGGGTGCCTGATTTTTTAGATATATATTTTGTGATTGTGTGGGGTGTTTCACATTTTCTAATTTTTCCATTTTGCACTGAAGAAGGCTTTGGCTGAAACTGGTATGCAAGTTTTCCTTTACCATTTTAATAATTGTTTTATATTAAAAAGTTTACTACATCCACCATTGATTGTGCTGGCCATTTTTTATTTTTCATTCCATATAACCCATATAACATAAAACAATGTTTTATCTATTCTTTTAGCATATTCTTTTATATCTTCAAAAGAATATTTTTTACATAGTTTTTACCATAACTTTTTTACTCTTTTACATTTCAAAAACACATTTTCCATAGTTTCCTCTTCTTGACAATGTAAATATATTCTATCACATTTATTTTTATATGACATATTTCCTTTTAATGGCAATTTATCTATTACCAGTCTCCAAAAAAGTCTTGACATTCTACTTTCTGATTATACTATTTGCTTCTTATTTTTATAGCTTTAATTTTTTCATTTGTTAGATTTTCTCATGGTTTTACATAGTAATGGTTTATCAATACATTCTTCTGCCATGCATTTCTATCTTTTTCTATATCATCAGTTTTTATTTTCCACAAAAATATTTTCCTGATAACATTTTATTTCTTTATTTATACACTCGTTATCGCATTTACTCTTTTTACCATACCCCCAAATTTATCATACTTATATTTATACAGTTTTACTACTAATCTTTCATTTTTTTCATTTATCCATTTTAACACTTTGCATAAATTGAATGAAGTTGGGTATATCCTGGGTTAATTAACGCTAAACCTCCTTCTTCTTTATTTACATACAAAACTCCTCTTTTTACTGGGTTTAATCTAGAACTCCATATAAATTAAATTATTATCTGCAATAATTCCTTTTCAAATACTGTTGGCAATATAAATAGACTTGCTAAGTATGCTATTTTTCCATCAGTACTGAATTAATCTAGTAAACCTTTATTTCTTAATGATAATTTATATGTTCTCCAGAAAAGACGTTTGCTTTATTTCTTCTAAAGTTTTCTCCCATTCTACTTACAACTTTATTCACAAATTGTATACCTAACACAGAAATCTCATTAATTGTAAAATATAACCCCCAGATCTTTACTACATCAACTAAAAACCTTTACTTTTCTCTTTAAAATGGTCCTTTATTTAAATACAAAAATAACTGTTATTTACAAAATATTTACATATGTACAAATACCTACATATGTACAAACACATATTCACAATTTCTTATACAATCATGATAAATTTTCATCATTATTAGACCCTGCTCCTTTTACCATAACCACTATCTGATTGCACTTAATATTGTTGCTAAAATCCATTCACCATAATTTAATTTATTCTTTCATTCCATATAAGCCATATAACATACAATAACTTTTTATCTATTCTTTTAACATATTCTTTACTTCTCATAGGTTAGTACTAGGCTAACTGCCCTTTTTGGGCCATTTGAAGCCTAGCCAGTTACCCCATGTGAGAATCAAACCCTGCACCTTGTGTCTTTAAGGTAAACACCTTAACCATTATGTCATCCTCCCACCCCTTCTATTTTAATAATCTCCATATCTCATCAAATCCATGTTTATTTTATCCACATCTTTTATATCTCAAAAAAAATTGTTTACCTAATTTTCCTCATAACTTTTTACTCTTTTACATTTCAAAAACACATGTTCCGTAGTTTCTACTTCTTGACAATGGATACATATTCCATCACTTTTCTTTTTATATGATATATTTCCTTTTAATGGCAAATTATCTATTACCAATCTCCACAAAAAATCTTGACATTCTACTTTCTGCATACACCATTTGCTTCTTATTTTTATAGCTTTATTTTTTTCATCTGTTTGATTTTCTCATGGTTTTACAGGGTCTATATTATTTCAGCAAATGCTGTTTAATCGACCCAATAAAGTTGAAATCCCTAAATCCTGAACAAAGGAACAGCAATTTTTTTCCCCCAGGGAAAATAAATCGCTGCTCTGTAAAAAAAAAAATCCAAATACAAAATAAATTGGGGGTATTCACCCCCCACACACCCCCCCTACTTAAATATACCAACTCCGGGATTGCAATACATTGGAGGAAATGGCAAAGTCCTGAACATGGCTCAGTGATTTTTCCCTGGGAAAAAAAACGCTGTTCTGTGTGTTTGGGATTTAGAGATTTCGACTTTATTGGGTCAATTAAACAGTGCTCTGCATTTTAAGCATTGCATAGGTTCATAGATTCATAGGTAGGTACTAGGCTATCAGCCTTAGGGCCTATACAAGACTAGCCAAAAAGGTACCCTGGCTTTCGCCACCCAAGAAAATTGTTTTCCTGTGCCCCTGTCGAGCAGAGCCGCAGAGGTGATCCCGGGGGCGAATTTCCTATTTCCCATCCAATCATCAAGATTTTTCTTGAAGAGTGCTAATGAGGAGCTTTGTTTGATATAGGTAGGTAGTTTGTTCCAGAGTATGGGAAGTCTCTGGGACAGGAATCTGTCTCTCCAGCATGTTCTGTTTATTGTGGTGACAAGGTTTAGGTCCCTAGAGCATGTAGCTTGGAGGGATTGGGATTTCTTTAAGTGGAGCATGTCCAACATCCCTGGGTTTGACATAGCTTTGTATGTTAGGCAGAGATTGCATCTGAGTAGGCAATATGTGATGAAGTAAAGCTGGAGTTTTTTTAGATGGTCTGTGTAGGGCATCTGTTTGAGGTGGTAATCCTCTCTGTGAGGTATTTCTGTGGCCTTTCCAGTTGTTGTAAATGTCTTGTGAGGTACATACCAAAAGGGGAGTTGTACTCTATAATGGATCTAATGAGTGATGAGTAGAGGGGAACAATGACCTCTTTTTTCCTGGATGAGAAACCTTTTGTGATGAGGTGTGCCACATAGAAGGATTTCCTGACTACTGTGGTGATGTGATTATCAAAGGAGAGACCACTGTCCACCTGTGTCCCAAGGTCTCTTATCACCCTTTCAGTGTTAAGTAGACTACCACCTATGTTGTAGCTCATGGGTACAGAGTTTTTACCAAACGGGATGACAATGCACTTTTTGGCATTGAGCTTGAGGCCATGGCTTTGACACCAGGCATCTGTCTCAGTGAGGCCCTTTTGTAGGATGTCTACATCATTAGGAGTTTCAATTATGGCTCCTAGTTTGCAGTCATCTGCAAACTTCATTAGCCAAAAACCTTCTGTGTTAGCCTGTACTTCAGAAAAGTAGATACCAAACAGGAGAGGACCCAGGACTGAACCCTGTGGTACTCCTCTTGTCACTGGTCTGAAGTTGGATTTGGAGTCTGCTACTTTCACAGTGTGGGTTCTGTCAGTGAGCCACTTGGCAACCCATTTTGTGACATAGGGATTTATACCTAGTTTAGTGAGTTTATCTATAATTCCAGAGTAGGGGATGGTATCAAAAGCCTTGGCAAGATCTAGCTAGGCTGTGTGAACCATCTTACCCTCATCTCTGGCTTTGGTGACTGCTTCAAAGAGGTCTATCAGGTTTAGGAGGCATGATCTGCCTTTTACAAACCCGAACTGGGTGGGGTCCAGAGTTTGGAGATTACCAATGTCTTTGTTTATAAGTTCTATGATGATACGTTCCATGGCCTTGCAGACCAGGCTTGTTAGGGTAATGGGGCAGTAGTTCCCAGGGTCCGTGGTACCTCCCCCTTTGTAGAGTGGGATAGCCATCGCTGTGCACCATTCAGTGGGCACAAAGCCTGAGGTGAGGCTATGATTGAACATGGTGCTTAGGTGGGGTGCCAGTTCATTCTGTAGTTCATGTAGAATGCAGCCTGGGATGTTGTCAGGTCCCATGGATGCTGTGTTCTTGGCTTTGGAGAGTGTCTTTTTTACCTGTGCAACCATTATTACAGGAACTTTGCATTCTTCCAGTATAGAGATGGGCCCTTTAGGGGGTGAGGGGGTATAGTTAGCACTGAACCTATCTGCCAGGATGTTGGCAATATCAGTTGGTTCTGTATACTTTGTGCCATTGTGCTGTAACTCAGAGCAGATCTGAGTGTTGCCATTGAGATTCTTGACATAGCTATAGAATGCTTTGTGGTTGTCTTTAGAATCAGTGGTGATTTTGTTTTCATAACTAGCTTTGGAGGATTTTATGAGGGATCTCAGCTTCTTACTGAGGCTGACCAGGGAGTTCGTCCAGTCATGAGATTTTACTCTTTTTTGCAACAGTTTCTTTCTTCTGTTGTAGAGTTTGTTTATGGCAGGGGACCACCAGATTGGCTTCCTTTTTTTGGAGGATAGCATTTTGGTTCTGTTAGGGATTGCACAATCCATGTACTCGTGTAAGTGCTTATAAAGTGCATTTGTGTAGGATTCAGCAGTCATACCTCTATTGTCCATCTGCATGGGTGTCGTGAAGTTTGCCACTTCTGTCTTAAGACGCGTGAAGTTGGCTTTGGAGAATTTTTTTACTTTGGTTTCCCTAATGGGGGGTGGGGGCTGGATGTGGATGTCTAGGCTGATTAGCTTGTGGTAAGATCTGACCAAGAAGGAATTAACAAAAAACACTGAAAAATACTAATAATAAAATACTCCAGAACGCAACACAGGTACACTGTAGTTGGTGAAGCAGTCTTCTTTTATTGCATTCTGGTACCTCGGCCTTCGCCTTCTCAAGGAATACATTCATCTTACATATCACCACACCTTTTATATCCTTAACCAAGTAAAATTAACATAATTAAATGCAATCAAACAATTAATTAATTAAACAATGAAACCATTAAACAACCATTGAGTGAACCTGTTTGTATAACTTGATGAACATTACTACGAACATTATCAAATACATTGTTCCCATATATTAACTTCTAAAAACTTCAAAAAAATTTTTTAATAAACTTAAATACAAAAATACGTTTTTATATACTTTAGCCCTAATATTGTAAATGAAATTTAATTCTTGGCATTTCAATAAATAATATATGACACAGTGTATTACTCTATGAATCTATACCAGACAGTATATATAATTATAATTTTTATAATTTTTTTTATATAATTTTTTAAATTTTTTGTGTGAATATAATTTTGATTTTGTGATTTTTTATTATTTATTATTTTTTTATTTTTATTATATTTTATTATTTATAAAGTTATTGGAAATGTTTATATCTTCACAAAAGTTATCTTTACTTTAATTGCTATTTAATGTACAAATTCATATTTCAAGGTTCATACCATTATGAAAGTGAGTTTTGTAATTCAGAATAAATCTGGACTCCATTTCCAATAATCTATTGTGAAATCCTACATCACCCTCTGCATTTATTGGCCTTCCTAACACACAGTATATAAATCCTTCTGCTGTCCCCTTATGGAAGTCCAAAAAATGTTTGGCCACAGGACTCTCCAATCTTTTATGCCTGATGTCGCCCAAATGTTCCATGATTCTCAATTTTACTTTTCTAGTAGTTTGACCAATATGCCATTTTTGCTTGCTACAACCACACCCTATAATATACACTACCCCTACCGAATTGCAATCATAATATTCTAAGGCTTTGTAACTCACATTGTTGATCTTTGTACCATCTAAATTCCTGACTTTGCTGCAAATTTTACACTTGCCGCATCCATATGTCCCTACCTTTTCTGTTCTTGTGTTTTCTCCCAAACTGTGCCTAGTGTTCAAAATCTCTTTTAAATTGGGATATCTGCCATACGAAAAGATAATTTTGCTTGGGAAAAGATTCCCCACTCTGTCATCCCCCAAAACTATTGGCCACAAATTTAGAACTGTTTCCCTTAAGATCTCAGAAAAATGGGAAAACTTAGTAACAAAAAATAACTTCTCTTGCTTGATGGATTCTAATTCACTATTTCCTGGCCAACTTCCTTTGAAAACTTGAGATCTTAAATGCTTGTTTCTATCTGTTTTCCTGTCAGAACGATCCAAACATTCAGGGGTTGTCAGGCCCAATTCCTTCTCAACCTTTATTCTGGCTGATTTAATAATAGCCACAGGATAACCTCTCAGACTTAATTTACTTTCTATTTTATCAAATTCATTTCCCACCTTAGTCAACTCAGAAATGTTTGCCCCAATACGTTTGAATTCCCCTAAAGGTAGAGAGTTTAATAGGGACCCGCTGTGCATGCTGGAAGCATGCAAAAAATTGTCAGCGGCTGTCTCTTTGTAAAAAGGTTTAAACTGAATCCTGTTATTAGACCCTACATAGAATTCAATGTCCAAATATTGTATACTCTTACCCCCTTTGGTATACGTGAAATCCAAACCGCACGGATTCTTCTTAATTTCTGAAATGAATAAATCAAAATCTGAGGGATCACCTCTACACAAAAAAAGAAGATCGTCTATGTATCTTTTATATCTAACCACCTTCGTCCTGAAAAAATTGTTTGTATAAATGAAGGAATTTTCAAAATGGGCCATAAAAAGGACAGCATATGAGGGTGCATAAGGTGCCCCCATAGCTGTCCCTTCTTTTTGCAGGAAAAACTCTCCCTCAAACTCAAAACAATTATGAGTTAGACAGAATTCCAGAAGTTGTATGATGTAATTAGTTCTCGGGCCTTCCCCCAACATCTTTTCTATGGACTCCAAACCCCAATATTTATTAATGCTTGTGTACAAAGATTTTACGTCTACACTGGCCCAGTAAAAATCTTGTTCCCAAAACATATTTCTCATATCTTCACTTACTTCACTGGTGTTTTTGATGTGGGCTTGTACCTTATGTAAATGTTGTTTTAACACTGAATCCAAGAAAATTCCTACGTTCTGCAAATATGAGCCCTTCCCTGAAACTATGGGGCGACCCGGTGGATTTCTTTAATCTTTATGGACTTTAGGAATAATAAAAAAACTAGTATTCCTTGGGTTCTCAATATACATCCTTTTCACATCTTTAGATGTAAAAAATCCTAACCGTTCACCTCTTTCTAGGACTTCTAATAATGCAGAATTGAAATCCTTTAGCCTGTTAGAAACCATTCTAATATAAGTCTTGTCATTGTTTAAGAGCTCCAACGCTGCCATATTGTACCTGTCTCTGGGTAAAACCACCCAGTTGCCCCCTTTGTCGGCTTGAGTAAAAACTAGATGTTTATTACAATTTTTCATAGCTGATAGAGCATGCCATTCTTTCTTGTTCAAATTGTACAATTTTTTACTTTTTACAAACTTTTCATGTTCATACTCTAGCTGCTTGAATAAAGTTTTTTCAAAAACCTGTATGGCTACACTACTTCTAGGCGTATTGAATTTGCTGTCATAGGGCATTCTTGGCACGTCAAATCTACCATAATCCGTGTCAAACCCATCATCATTCACATTTAATACATTTTCTTCATCAGTGAAAATATCTACTAAATCATTCTGGTGCAAAGAAATGTCCATTAAAGAACTGTCCAGAATAGAGTCTATTGGATCATTCAGTCTGGTTTCCGTTCCCGTCTCCGTTTCCCTTTCCATTCTATTTTCTTCAAAAAATACCCTTAAGTGCAATTTTCTACAAAACCGTTTGACATCTGATAGAATGTCCGATAGGGAAGGGAAACGTGTCGGAACAAATTTAGGCCCCTTATATAGCACATTTCTACTTTCAACAGTAATATCCCAGTCAGAATAATTCAAAATGCGACAAGACTCACCTTCCCTAGATAATGATAGTGTGTTACTGGCAGTCTCAGTGATGTGTGATAACAAAAAATCCTCTTGTGCGACATCCCTGGCATAGGAAAAACAGGAGATGCTGGAATCAAAGTTGTTATGTCCAACCAAACGAGCATCATCTTCTACTGCTTTTGTTCTGAAAATGGCGCCCCTTTCCTTTATTCTGCACTAAATTCTGCGTTGAATTTTGTCCGGAGTTATCTGCGGCATCATGAGCCCTGGTGTCCACATCTTGTTCCAAGTTCAGATTTTCGAACGAAACGCTCTTCCTTCCTGTGGACTCCGTGTCGACTGAGGAAAGCATAGTATCCCCGACTGAACCACCTCTAACAGATCCTCTGACATCACGCCTGGCTCCACGCTTTCTTTTAAAGCTATACTGCCATGAAAACAACTTGCCTGATTCATGGTCTTTGATATCTCGAATAAGCTTCTTTTTCTTGCGTATAATCACCTCCGATTCGACTTTGGATACTCTGGCTTTAATGTCAATCATGTTCCCCTCGAAAACAACACTTGAACTTTCGCACACCAGTTCTTTCTGTAACTGCAGAATGGATGCACGGACTCTATCGAGTACCCTCTCATTTCTTTTGATTAGGATACCCAACCAGCTGATGGTACAATTTAACGAAACTGCCTTCCATTCTGCGGAAAGATCAGCCTCTTCCTCTCCAAACTCATAGGCAGGTAAACGTTCCACCCTTAACCCTCTAGGGGTTATATTTAGACTGATATATTTTTCTAACAGTTTGGTATCATAGAAAGTAGTCACTTCCTTTACCATCGCCTTTTCCAATTCTGTGTATTTGGACGAACAATCGGTAATGGCTCCGCTCCAAGGGTCTCTGGATGCTAATTTCTCATCCCTCTCCTTCCACATGGAAATAAAGTTCACCGGTTGGTTTGATTGCAGAATTCCTGACTCAGCACTTGCAGAAGGAATTAACCTCTGGTGTGAAACACCAGTCACCTATGTTGGTAATGACAAGGTTTAGGATATTGCTGTCCCTGGTGGGGGTGTGGATAAGTTGATCCAAAGCTTTGGAATTTATGAATTCCAGAAAACATTGAGCAAAAGAGTTGGTGCATGAGTATTTTTCCAGTTAATGGTGGGGTAGTTGAAATCGCCCATTATTAGGATGTTGGGTTGTATACTAATATTTTCCAGTGTATCAAGAAATGAGGAGTGGGGATCCTGGGGCCTTGGTGGGTGATCTGCAGCAAGTTACAATTTGGATTGCAGTCTTGCCCAGAGTTAGTTGCACTTGGATAATCTCGGATGCATTATGCTGAGCAACTTGCCTGGAGGTGTGGATATCCTTAATGAATATGGACAAGCCTCTGCCTTTAGTGTTTCAGTCCAGGTTAGGTGGCCAAAAGGTGTGGTATGAATTATAGCCTGATAATGCAGGTGTGCTGTCTGGAACCTTGAACCAGGTCGCTGTCACTGCACAGATGTCGATGTTTTCCATTTTAAGGAGTGCCTCGAGTGAATGCATTTGAGATTTAGACTTCTAGCATTGAGTAGCATTACCCTCAGATTGTGCTTGCTTGTACCTGTTATGGTGGTGAATTTGACATTTGAACCTTGCCTAAAAAAAGGCACTATAGGGGTGGGAAGAGCCTTAGCCAGTATTCGGAATCCCAAGGGCGACAGGTGCAGGCCATCTCTGGCAAAGCATGGTGGTCTGTCGATCATGTCATCCCAGGCAGACAGATACTGGACCCCCTTAGAATGACACCAGAAGCTTAGCCAATTGTTGAAGTCAATCATTTTGTCCTTGCACTGTGGCATCATTCTGGGTGATGGCAGGATGTTACTCAGGGCTAGGGTCATACCTGCCTAGGCTACAAAATCAGAGCTCCTCCATGTCTCTTTTCATGTAGTCCAGGGAGGTATGTCTCATGTCATTCACACCAACATGGACAATGACAGAGTCATATTTGTACTTGTTGTTGAGTGACCTGAGTGCGTGCATTATGTGGCAGATCCTGGCACCTGACAGGCAGCTGACAGTAACTTTCTTCTTGTTTAGCCTAGTGAGTGGAACATCAGTGTGCCTGAATATAGAGTCACCTATGACTAGAGTGTTGGGTACATTGTTATGCCTTATGGGCTGTGGTTTAGTGGTACACTGAGTTTGTGGGCTATGTGTCATTTGGGTTGTGTTGCAGAGTGGAGGTTGCATGCGTTTCTGCTTTGGAGGTCTCTGTTGCTTGAGCAGATTTTTATTGAGAGCCTCCATGAATGTAGGTGTGTTGTTTGTGTTGCTATGTGTGTGTTTTGGTGGTGTAGGTTTTGAGGGACTGTGTGATGAGTGTGGTGTGGTGCAAGTGTTTACCTTCTCCTCTTGACTGTCTAGTCCAGTCTTGGGTGAAGAGAGCTTTGCTTCCAGTTTAGCTATATAAGTGCATCTCTCACAGGTTGTAATGTTGGGTGGTAGGTGGAGTAGGTTGTCTGTGTACATGAGGCAATTGCTGCATTGCCCCAAGATGCCCAGATTCATCAGGTAGACAAGAGAAAACTATCAAACACAAGGGGGGGAGTATACACACCCGACTAGAAAGTTCAGCATTGATACATGCTTTTATACAGACTGTCATAGTAAGAATGTTGTATATTTTGGTCTCTGTACAAAATGCCCAGCCTACTATGTAGGCAAAACTAATCGGTTGCTCAAAGATAGAGTCCTAGAACATGTAAGGGACATTAAAAATAAAAAAGAGACAAGTGCTTTAGCGATGCATGTTATAAAGGAGGGAACCACACACACCTTCAAATTTCTAGTGTTACACATTATACAAGAAAATAAAAGAGGTGGGAACATGAAGAATAAGACCAAAGCCTCAGAACAAGAATGGATAATTAGATTTCAGGCTGACAGACCACCTGGACTAAATAGTAAGGTTTCACTGAAACCTTTTCTCTGGAACAGGGCTTTGAAACATTATTATGTTCAGTCACATATTTTAACATCTATACATATATTTTACAGTTTTAACACTATCTAATTTTATACAGCAAGCTTTTACAGTTTTTACATATATTTTTAGTCCACTATTTTTATGATTTGATTGTTTATATAGTGTCTTTTTAATTTTTTTATTTTTATTTTAAGATACTGTCAACTGATTGAATTTGACACAGATGTATCATTATTTAAACAAGAGCAGCAGTTACTGTAGTATGTCTGCGGAAGCAGAGAGGACTCTGTGAAAGTGCTCCCATGTTTTATATATTTTGACTATTTTTTATTAAAGTGTTGTTTTGCCGTGTGTATTCCAACGGGTTGGTGGCTTTTTTGGAACAGGCAAGAGAAAACATCGGGAGCTGACCCTTAGACATGCCTGGATAGGTGCTTATTTATTAAGTACTAAAAACTGTTTTCCTCTAGACAAGTGAGGAAAGTTGAGTGCTGTAGTAATTTGTAGCTTATTTAGTGTTTACAACAAGTTCTGAACACGTGCTGAGCTCAAAGAAACAGATTTGAGTGCTAAAACTAAAAAACTGGCTAGTTTTAAGGGAAAATTTAAAGAGCAGACTTTATGGTGCCAGGAATAGTTTAACCCTAGCTAAGTGGCGATGCATAAAGTGTATTTTTTTTAATATAACAGTAGCAAATGAGCAAACTGATTTAAACAAATTAACCAATAAAAAGCTAAAAACTGAGCCCCATTCCAGTAGTCTTCAATCAGATAAGTTCTAACTGCACACTCCTGCCACTAGGGTGCAGGGAAACCTTCTCCAAAAAAGATGGTCTGGATTAGTGCTCAAGTTATACAAACAAAGCTAGATTTAGCAGGTCTAACTTTAGTCTATGCTACAGCAAACAAGGTGTACCAATTTCAGAAACAGTTCAAATAAGCAGGCACAATAAGCCTTCAACCTGAAACTCCCAGCTCAGAAGGGCAGAATCTACCCTCTCCTCCCACAAGAGTGCAGACCACACCTTCTTAATGTAAAATAACTGTCCCAAAGCCCAAGTGCTTAAACCAGAACTAATACACTCTTAGAATAACAGACACTAAGCCTTCAATCAGCAACTCCCAACTTAGAAGGATGTAAGCTACCTGTCCTGCCTCAACAGTGCAGACCACACACCTTCTTAATGTAAAACAACTGGTCTGAAGCCCAAGTGCTTCAACCAAAGGCTTAGAATAACAGCTACAGTTTAATCAGGCTACTAACAAGCAGTAATAAATGTAGCAGAATAAATGCAATAAAGTAGGAAGAAACACAAATACAGTTAAAGCAGATGAATAAAGTGCAATTGTTTTATATAACAATAGAAAACGAGAAAACTGAGTTACACAAATTATCCAATTAACCAGTAAAAAAGCTCAAAACTGAGCTCTGTTCCAACAGTCTTCAATCAGACAAGTTCTAACTGCACACTCCTGCCACTAGGGTGCAGGGGAACCTTCTCCAAAAAAGATGACCTGGATTAGTGCTCAAGTTATACAAACAAAGCTCGATTCAGCATGCCTGAATCTAGTGTATGCTACAGCTAACAAGGTACGACAATTTCAGAAAGTAACAGTTCAAATAAGCAGGCACAATAATCCTTTAACCAAACATTCCCAGGTCAGAAGTGCAGAATCTAACCTCTCCTCCCACAAGAGTGCAGACCACAAACATTCTTAATGTACAATAACTGGCCTGAAGCCCAAGTGCTTAAACCAGAACTAATACACTTTTAGAATAACAGACACTGAGCCTTCAATCAGCGATTCCCAATTTAGAAGGATGTAAGCTACCTGTCCTGCCACAACAGTGCAGACCACAAACCTTAATGTAAAACAACTGGTCTGAAGCGCAAGTGCTTAAACCAAAAGGCTTAAAATAACAGTTGCAATTTAATCAGGCTACTACCAAGCAGCAATAAATGCAGCAGAATAAATACAATTGAGTACTTTTAAGAAGAGGCAAAAGCAAAATAAAGTGCAATTTTTTTTAGTAAAGTGCAAGGAGAGATGAAGGAGGAGCAGAGGTTAAGAACCTAAGTGGGTTGGCCTTCTCAAATGTTCTCTCTGTGTTAAGTAGAGTGAACACACCAGACTGGGAGGGGTGTCCCAGATCAAATTTACAGTAGGGGTGGGCAACTGCAAAGCCACCAACTATAACAACTCTGCAAGAATAGGGTGGTAGGCAGGAGGAAAAAACAGTTTCAGGACAGATGAGAAACATAAAACAATGCCAGAAAATATATAAAATAATTCAGTCAGGCAAACAATAATTCAGTCAGGCAAAATTAAGACAATGCAGAACTCTGAAAGGTTAAAATGCTAAGAAATATATTTATCAATCCAAGATATATTTCCAGATTGTTTGAGAATCACACCAGCCAGAGCCCAGGAGTTTCCAACAGTGTTCGCTGAAATAATATAGACCCGTTTTACATAGTAATGTTTTATCATTACATTCTCATGCCATACTTTTCTTTCTTTTTCTGTATCACAAATTTTTATTTTCCACAAAAATATTTTTTCTTGGTAACATTTTATATCTTCATTTATACACTCTTTTTCTCTTTTACTCTTATATTTATATAATTTTACTACTAATCTTTCATCTTTTCCATTTATCCACTTCAACACTTTGTAAAAATTTAATGAAGCAGTGTATACCACTGGGTTAATTAACCCTAAGCCTCCTTCTTCTTTACTTACATAGAAAACTCCTTTTTTACTGGGCTTAATCTAGAACCCCATATAAATTAAAGCATTATCTGCAGTAATTCTTTTTCAAATACTGTTGGCAACATAAATACACTTGCTAAGTATGCTGTTCTTCCGTTAGTACTGGATTAATCAAATAAGCTTTTTTGAATGATAATTTATATGTTCTCCAGAAAAGATGTTTGATTTATTTCTCCTATAGTTTTTTCCATTGAATTCTACTTATATGTTTATTCCCAAATTTTATATCTAACACAAAAATGTCATTCATTATACAATATATACCCCCAGTCTTTACTACATCACATAAACCTTTACTTTTCTTTTTAAGAGTAGGGGTAGTTCTTTAGTGCCCTGGCCAAAATTCTCCTGGTCAGTATGAATACCACCTCTGATCTCCCAGGAAAAGAGGCCATTTAGTTAATGGGACTAAGCCAGTTAACAAAGTGTAAATGAATAAAGAAATAAAATGAACCAAATAGTGTAGTGAACTCACTGTTATTCTCTGAATTCTCTCTGTGTGTTTCCTTATCCATCCTTGACCTTATTTTCCATTTTGTGCTATAATATGTATAATCCAGATCCTCCGGCCTATTTCCATTAATTTCCAACTATTTACTAGCCCAAAGGCAAATAATAACTGCTTGGTGTTTTTCTCGGACTTGGGGGTAGCGGCAGCTCTTCTTCCCCCACTTATGTTTTGCCTATCCATAACCATATTCTATTCCCCTGCTACTACCAACACCCCTTCCTGTGTGTGCATTATTTTTCATTGCATTCCTTGCACCTGTGTAGGTTTTGCTCTTTGAGGGACATATACTAAAACAGTTGTTATTTTTAAACCTCTTATCATCCCTTTCCATTTAATCAGGTAGCCGTTTCTTCTACCATATCTTATCTCAGGTCTGACTCCTTCAACCTTCCTTATTAAAGTCAACACCCCCCCTCAACTCTATGAGTCCTGTGCTAATTCAGAGATATTCTTTCTTTCTATTTTCCTGTGTTCCTCCTATGTCATATACATTTACTGTAACAGTGCAATATGTACCTCCTTCCTTCTCAAATCTGTTAGAATTCTGTCTCTCAATGATCAGGCTGACCATCTCATTAACATTCCAAGACCATTTTTCAGCCTCTCTATATCAATAGTTGCCATCTTTCATCTGCCACACACCATTCTGAATTCCTGTGGTTTGGAAGTGCTACCCCCCCCCCCATTAATCTTCACCTTGTAACATTCTTGTCATGTTACTTTGTCATGTCTATGATCCCTATTTACTGCCCTCTCAGTGACTGATTTATCATTTACTTACATACTTCTTATTATCCTTATCTCTATTGCCATTTGCCTACCTTGCAATCTTTATAACACCCCCTGTACACCTTTATACAATTTTACCTTCTTTAATGGTAAGGGCATTGCCCCCCCTCTCTGACTGCAGATCTTACCTTAAATATTCTCCATAAATGGGGAGTATTTCAACTACTGTAACCAAGGTAACATCACTTTTCTAATCCACCCCTGCCTGTTTCTCTTCATCATGTAGCTTTCAAGATTATGATTGTTTTAGATTTCCCCCTCTTTAATCTTTCAGTGTCTTCCTGTTCAATCATTATCATACCTGGGAGAGTTTTATATAGGAGAGTTTTATATATTAATAAATAATGTTTTTCCTGCCAACTTATATATGTGGTTTGTCCCATTTTAACAGTTGGCTTCCTCCACAAAAATGTCCCCTCTCCCCCAGATCAAACCGAGCTACATATGCTCACTAGTGGCACCCCCCCCCCCCGTGTCAGAATTATCAAACCCACTCTGAAAGTGTCAAGTGATACATTTATTTAAACATTTTTTAAAAGAGAGATCTTGAACAACAGCTTATAACATTTCTGTAAAGGAGATTATGTTAATTACTTACTACTAATTGTTCACAACGTTATACATTTTAATAGAGTTCCACAAATTACAAGTTCAAGTTCCTTTCCAAATGTGGCAGGAAGTGTTTTCAGTCTCATTCTCTTTCCTGATTCTGTATGTTCCTGATTGTTTCTGCTCTTTATTTAAGAGCCTGATATCTATATGGGAGAAACTCTTGAGTGATTGTCTTTGTCCCTTTAGTTGCCCTCTGCTCCTACGCCTGCCATCCTGACTTAATCTTGAGGGCACCTTGTACTACAGTCTCCATGTCCTTTTTGCCAACCTCAGGGTTATGGTATGTTTTTGGTCCCCCAACCCCAAGCTCAGATCCAGCATAATGTGCTCTAGGCAGTTGCTTAGGGCCTAATGCTGCCAAGGAAGGCCCCACAAACCTTATAAAAAGAAAGAAAGGAAACTGTCCCCTCTTCCATCTCCCACACTAATTATCAGATGCAATATGGATCTGTTTGGCTGCTCTTTTTTAACACTCATTCTTTCATTGTCTCAGAGGTAAAGCTTTCAAGCTAACGAGAGACTTTCCTGGAGCTAAAACCAAGTAGCATGGAAAGTATGGACTTTTGCTTTAGAAAAAAATAGATGTCAGCTTTTTTGGAAAAAGCAGATTTCAGCTTTTCTGGAGCTAAATTTCAAAATTGATTACTTCTGAAAACGAACATGTACACATGCATGTATGCATGTATACATGAAGGTACACCTTACTCTATTTCCCCTGAAGAATGCCTTGTGTTCCCCACTGAGTGAAAAATCAGAGCAAATGCAACTTGGATTATACTTACTTTTCCAATGGTAGTACCATAAATGAGTAAGGCATAGTTGTAGTTTACGGTTTGCCTTCTGAAAAATCGCCAAGCATTTTAGTCAATGAAAAATACCAGTCATTTATTTTAATCACTTAGAAAAAAGACACTTCTGATTTATTATACCATGCCCTCTGTATTTTAGTCTATTTATTAACCACATCGGGGCCACTCGGTTATGTCACACAATAGACAAAGGGAGGTAGAAAAAATCAAAACCTGCACCCCTAATTTCATTGAGTTGCTCATTAACAGCTTTGAGCCTTAATCCCTTATACTAACTGCAGACTGTTAATGATTTATTCATTTTCTGCTACATCACTGAAGATTAGTGTCAGTCAATAATGCCAGTCATTAGAGTTTCATAGCATTTATTGTTCAGAAAATGCGTGTATGTGCAATATCTGTTGTTCAGTTAACTTTTTAAGACAACTAGAGTTGTCTGGTACTTAAGGCTTTGATCTGTTAACAAATTGCTTCCTGTAGGCAAAAGCACAGGGTTTGAATTCTTCCACCTCATTTGCCTAGTGTGTGACTTTGAGCAAGTCCCTTAACCAGAGAGTGCTCCTGGGTCACTCCTGTAAAAGGATAATGTTGTTTACTTGATTAACAAATAGATAAATATTTCAAATTTGTCACTTTTTGGGTCTTTGTTCGCAAATTAGTTTTGGTTTTGCTTGGAATTTTTAAACAAAGAAGTGGAGAGGTATTTTAATCTGTAGTTTGTAGAATTTAGGCTTTCTGACAAAATGGTTGTAGATTGCAGTCACTACATAATGAGAGAAGTAAAGTTTGGTCTTTGTATCCTTCATAAAATGCTTGCTAATGCAAAGTTTGTTGTTCTAACAACTTTCTGAGTATATAAGAGACATATTTACATTATGTTCCTAGTTTTGGATGTCAGTCACTGATTGTGCAGCTAAGAAGTAGAGAGAGCAGAGGGGAATTGCAATGGGTTACTCAGCAGGGAGCTGAAATACACTTCTATGTCATTATGTATGTATTTGTTCATTCATTTGCTCTCGAGCAAGGATCTGAAGTGTATGCAATTATATAAGGGATGGTAGCTTATGGTTACATCTGTGTGTGTATGTGTGTGTGTGTGTGTGTGTGTGTGTGTGTGTGTGTGTGTGTGTGTGTGTGTGTGTGTGTGTGAGTGTGTGCGTGCGTGCGTGTGCGCGTGCATGTGCATGCGTGTGCGTGCCTGCATGCACGCGTGTGTGTGTGTTTGTGTGTGTGTGTGTGTGTGTGTGTGTGTGTGTGTGTGTGTGTGTGTGTGTGTGTGTGTGTGTGCGTGTTCCTACATCCCAAAGTACTTATGGTGTAAAGGAAAGCATTGATTGTAGTAAACAGGAGCATCATCATGTAAGCCATGTTTTTTGGTATGCTTCTTGATTTCCCTGTTTACCTGACTGTTGGCAGTTGTTTATTATTTGACTATGAATTAACTGTGCATACATTTTTAGTTTCGCTTGTGAACAGATGAGTAAGGCTATGAGCTGTTAATGAGCTGTTTCATATTTTACAGGGTTTGATTCCTTCACCCTTTGCTTATTTGCTGTGTGACTCTGAACAAGTCACTGCACCAGACAGTATTCCTGGGATAATGCAAAAGGGTTACTTGTGTCCAGTCAGCTGCCCTAGGCTTTTAGCAAATTCACCTAACTACTAATTAGCGATCCACTATATCCTACTTGGATGAATTCCAGCACATCTTGTAGTTTAATGGCTTCCCAGATGCATTTTCAATAAATGTGAGTTTCAAGAAAAGAGTAATTCACTGTTGCTCATGCTAAGTCTATTTTCAAATGTGAGACTGTTTTTTTGTTTGTTTGTTTATCAAATGGCTGTCAGTGTTTTTACTGCAAAATCTGATCATTGTAAAAGTAATGAAGAATATAGTATGCACATTGACAGGTTAGAAAAAGGTTTTATGGTAGCTGGGGAGAGATAGAGAGATAGACTACTGGTATGACTGGGGGGGGGGGGGGGTAGGCCGTAGTTCATTACCCTGCCTAGGGACCCATTTGACCGTGATCTGGCTATGCCTATACCACATTAATCTGATGAGTAGAGCATCTTAAATCAGATCCCTTTTATCTTGGCCAGTATCTGAATCAAAATAAAGTCTGCTCTTTTCCGTCTGGTATCTGCCGAGATGTACTGATTAATATAAATTCCTGCTTCTCCACAGTGCAGCTGTAACCCCATTTTCCAAAGCAGTGGCAACATTTTTCCTTTAAAGTAAATGTATTCAAATATACAAGAACTTGTGCAGGTTTCTGATGGGTTACATTGCTTGGGACCCACGCTGTCCTATGTGCTTTCCCAACAAAATCTCATCTTCTGTGAGTTTGGTCCAGTCTACTGGCTGCTTCTGTATAAGCTGCTCATAGTCTATGCCTTCTACACTCTCTGGTATTTCTCCTGTGAGTTTTTCCTTCTTGTCCTGTCTTATTGGTCACATAAGGAAGTCTCCATTAACTCCATTCTCATGTCTGATACTGCTGTTTTAGCTTTAAGCAGTTCATAAACTTAAATCAAAGTTTGTATCACCTCCAGGTGTTTATTTATAGCTGCTGTCACCTCTCCTAACAGCTTATCTTTTTTTCTGGTGTGGATTTCCAGTCTGGACTTCATTTTTTTAATTCCATAAATACATCTTCATCTTTTATTCTTACTTCTCTTTCTTCAGTCTCTGATGCCTCTGGTGTCTTTACAACTGCTACTTTTTCTCCTGGCTTTCCTTTTTGTATCTAGATTTCTTCCTGGTGGTTGTGTATTGGAGCAGTAATTGTATTCACAAAATATCTTTCTTATTTAAGCTGAGTTCTGTATTGCTTTAGCTACTGACTTGAGAAATGATAGTTACTTCTTATGGGAAATTTGCATAATTCAAAGTATTCCCTGTACTTAGATCAAATACAATGGCTTTTCACATCATATACGGTGATTTCTTAGAGACATATGACTTGGTATTGTTGGCTCATATCTCTACTGTTGATATGCCTTTTTATGTACCCAGGTATACCACTGTCCTTCCTCAGTGCCTTGACATGCCATTTGTCTACATGTATGATTACCACCACGCCTTCTTTCTGTGGTGGTCACCATTTACTAATACCCTTGCTTTTCTACAGGACTGCTGTGTGCCACAGAACACGTCTGGCAGTGGTTTGTAATTTATTTTGAAACATTGTATCGCCAGTGCAATTCCACATCAGAATGATGACCTGCCATCTTCCTGACTTCAGCCTGTGTCTGTTTATACCTAGAATAGGGGCATGAATACAAACAGTAGTATGCAAAATATATAGCTAGAATGGGACAGGTCTACAAACACTAGTATGTATATAGGGGCATACATACAAACCATAATATATAAAATATATAAAACAGTAGTATATTAAAATACATTGCTAGAATGGATATGCAAACCAACTCTTTGTTTGTGTCTTTCGGCTTTTCCCGGTTAGCGGTCGCCACAGCGGAACTCCAGTCCGCTAATGATTGGCAATTGATTTTTACGTACCGGCTTGCCAGGCCTGACACACAACCTTCAACGAAGGTACGCCCATTTACGCATGTCTCCACGCAGAAGATGCTCTAGCTGAGAATCGAACCTTCCATTTTTTGCATTTGCTTGAACCATGTCTCTTAATCTGCATTTTGTTGATTATGCATATTCAGTGTGACAGTTATTTTTTTCTCAAATTGTTCCCTTTTTGGCTGTGAAACTGCATTCTTACTTGTACAGTTCCCATGGAAAGACTAATAAACAGAAATTCAAAAATACTGAAAGACTCATTTGTCATGCTAATGTAACTGCTGACACATATTAGGTAATCCCATGACAACATATCATGTTTTTAAACTGACTCCCTCATGAGAAAAGGCACTCTGTGTCTGTCACATGACAGAATTCTGTGCCATAGGTTTACAAGGTGGAGATCTTGCTTATAGTATGGCTGGTTTCCACTCCCCCTGTGTTACTCAGCCACTTTCCAGACCCAGACAGTTCCAGGATCAGTCAGTTCTCAGGCTTTGGTACTAAATCAAAACTAGTGAGACAGGACCACAGTATTACTCATAGGCTTAGAGTCTGTCTCTCTGCATATGTTCAGTAACTTTTCTGTAATTACATCAATCCATGATTTTAGCCAACAAACCAAGCAAATCTATGTATAATCATTATTTATTAGATTTGTTCCTGCAAAAACAGTTATTGTTATAGTGTGCTTTTTGGCTTATCTGTAGAGTTTAGAAACAACAGTCCAATTCATTTTGCTCACTCAAAAATGAATCTCTGTGCCTTACAGAAAAACATATCTATTCACAGTAAAGGATGCGGTTTGGTTAGTGAATGCATTCTGCTGCCAAGTATTTGCTGGAGTCAGTGTTAGTGTAATAAGAGAGGACATTTTATTAGACTATGGTACAGCTTGTGCAAATGTCTCACTGCTTGCATGCTGTGCTTCTTGTATGAGAAGAAGCCGTGACAGATAAATGGCTTTTCATTTCTGTGCCAAAATACAGATCTGTTACTAGTTTATGTAATATAGTAGCAATAATGCAGTGTACTTAAAGGTTTCAGATATAAAAGCTTATGCTAGGGATATCAAGGCTATATATAAATCAGTAATTTATTGATTATACGTCATACTTAGCATCCTAGTCTTAGATCAAGGTTTCTTGGTGTGCTCCTATTCAGCATACTGTATGACATACTGTATGTCAGCAGCTGGTCTGGTCATTTAGAATGTTTAGAGTTCACAAGGTCTTGATTATAACGTTTGCACTTAGCAATGCAAGGAAGAATTCAATTTGTATGATTAGCATTTAGCGTTGACTTGTTTTTTTTTTAAAATGTTTCTGTTAAATTTTTTAAACATCATTAACTCAATGGCAAGAATTAAGTGCCACTCTTACACAGATGTAAAAACAATTTGTCTCATACTATCACACATAGCTACGGTGGTGGTGCTGCGGTAGAGTTGTCGCCTCACAGTTAGACGTTGCCCGTTCGATTCTCAGTTTATTAGCGGACTGGAGTTCCGCTGTGGCGACCCCTAACCGGGAAAAGCCGAAAGACACAAACAAACTATCACACATATCTTCTATACAAAGGTTAGCACTTGTTTTGTTTATTTGTAATTTGTTTACCAGGTTAATAAAATGGTCAACTGACCCTTTTCAGTCATGACCTGGGCTTATAAAGCAGTTAGGAAATATCAGTTTCCAAGCAAATGGTAAAAAGTTGGCACAGACAAACCATTTAGTAAAAGTTAGAAGAGTGATCTAACCAGCATCTTCACTTTGTCCTAACGTAGAAACGTAAACCTCCTGTAGAGGAGGTCTATGGGATATATGCAAATGACCTCAGTGTTTCTGCTACAGGGCTTCTGAATGCCCATGACTTTTTACTTTCTAATTTTTTAGTCTTTATGGGTACATTCAGGCCAATAAAGCAACCCCCACTAGCTGTAGACATGCCATGTTTCAGCCTCATTTTGGCCTCATCATTACAGCATAAATGGATTGTTTGAATATGCTTTAGAAACACAGTTTGGTTGTGTCTTTTTTACAGAAAATCTCAGTTATCTAACTATGAACAACATAGTAAGATTATAATATTTTGTACAGAGATTGCAATATTTAAGTACAGTTCCAGAAGGAACATCAGTAATTACATTATTTACAGTCTTAGTTATTTACGATATTTATGAAATGTGTCATTTCAGCAGTCATAGCTGGTAAAAACATTTCAAGCAGGGAGACTAAATTGTTAACCAGTCCCATGAAACTAGTAAATGACAAAGTGTAGGACATACCTAATTACCTAATGCATGTTGCACATTCCCAGCTTAAATGGGCTTACTTCAACTTAACTGAATCTTTGGGTGCCAAAGCTCAACCTACCAAATTGGCTTCAACTTCAGTTTCATCTGCAAGTTTATTTAAGGGTTTGAATCCAAGCACTTGTACAAAATAAAATAAGGCAAACAATATAATAGCACATAAATGCCAAAAAACAAAA
This sequence comes from Protopterus annectens, assembly GCF_019279795.1. Lineage (NCBI taxonomy): Eukaryota > Metazoa > Chordata > Ceratodontiformes > Protopteridae > Protopterus > Protopterus annectens. The sequence goes on along the minus strand of NC_056740.1, from coordinate 323,537,609 downwards.
TTACACCAAAGAATAAAAAACAGCAAACACAAATCAGTAAATAAATGAGCAGGATTAAAAATAGAAACTTGATTTGTCAACAGTAGTAAAGTCAAGCAGAGCAGAAGTTAATTATATATTAAGTCAAATGGATAAGCCTTCAAAGAGCACTTAAAGCCATTCAACTCTTGCACCGCTCTCAGCCAACTTTGTAGCAAGTTTCAGTGGTGCAGGCCTTGATATGCAAATGCTTCAACCTTAGTAGTCTGTGGGAGATAAGTCACAGAGATCAGGCTAGGCATTACCAGGTGAACAGATAATGCAGATAGAAAGGCTCCAAGCCACGTATGGCTTGATAACGTAAATTAGAACTTTACAGATGATGTGTTGCTAATAGGCAGCCAATACGATCTCTGTAACACTCGTGTAATACATTACCACCTAGACATCTCAGTTTGCAGTGAAAATGCAGCTGATTGATTTTAAAAAGCAATTCAATTAATACTTTAGCTTTTAATAATTTTTAGGTTCTGGAGTGCTTACATTTCACACTTGCTATCCCCATGCACAGACTTGTTAACAGGATCTTGTTAATGCTGGGGGGTGTAACCTGCTTTGCTCCCCTTCCAACACCAATTTTCCAGCTGTCCCAACAGGCTAACAAATTTAAACCAGCCATTTCCCTCCCACTTTTACCAACAATTGTAATCAAACTTAAAATGACAGCAAGTACAACAGAGCACTAAAAACAAATCCCTACAAACTACTTCATCACCTTATTCATGTGCACTAGAAGCTGGCAAACCACACATCCATATCCATGATTACAATTCATAAACTCGAACAATATTCTGTGTAGTACAACAGCAACAAAAACAACACATGACTTGCTATACTGCCTCCACATTAATACAATTCATTACTTTCTTTCACAAACACCATGCAATTAAGACACAAACCATATATTAACTCTCTTAAAGCAAACAATAAATTGCCATTTTAGACACACCCACATCATCTCTCTGTTGTAACTTATGTCAGATATTGAACAAATCCCTGGCCCACTACCTAACCACACTACTCAACAAATCCCTTCCCCCATTACTTTAAGACATCATCTCAAAGTCTATCTATTCCATATTAGTGCATTCATCAACAACTGCTCTCGACATATTGCTGCCATCTCAGATTACTAGCTCAAAAATTACCACCTCAATATAAGCAACTTCATTATAGACTATAAATACATGTTTCATCCCTGACCAGGTCTTAGACAGGATGCAGACACTATGTTAATGTACAAATTCAACCTCTATATATTGCTTATTACCCAGGCCAACTATCTGTCTGACCACAACCTAAATTGCTTACTTACCAAACCAGCTTCCAAATCCTCTAACCACCTTTACATAGCCATATCCTACTTACTGCTACCTTCCTCAGCTGCAGAATTCCAAAGCCTGATTAATGATATAATTTCCAATATCCCACAGACTAAATGACTTGTCATCCTTGAAGACTTCAAATTATACATAATGTGACCCACCAGACATTATGTCACTGAATTTCTTGCTTATCATAGGAGGTTTCTAGGCTAATGGCCTTGGGGTCCTTACAAGCCTAGTTAAGAGTTTATCCCCAAATGAAACCTCAGTCAGCACCTGTCACCCCTCTCAATGAGAGACACAAGTGGAATCCCTGGGACAAATTTGTGGTTCCTCATCCACTCATGGGATCTGCCATCACTCTTATCTAACAGTATTATGGGTAGTAAATGAACCAGCTAAACCAAACACATTTTATTTATTTATTTTTAAAGTTGTTGACCAGGTTAGTTGAACAGAACAATGCCCATTTTCAGCAGTGGCCTGGGGAGAAAGCTCCAGAAGTCTTACACAGTGCAATTATATCTATCTATCTATAGATATATAAAGATATATAAAATACATTTTCTAACCAACACTCATTACTAAATCTCATATCTACCTTGTAATAAGCAAACATCTCTTCTATCAGCACCTACCTTCCTTCTTTCAGGGACCACTGCCTAATATCTGTCAAAATACAAAATCTTATTATTAAATACCTTCCTAGGCTAATCTCTTTATTACAAAATCACCAAAGTCACATCCCACTTCTCTAACATTGACCGGAAACCCAGACTTTGAATTATGGTGCCAAATCAGCTGCTAATCAATTCCCATCAACATACCAGCTAAACCATTTGCTTCTTCATAATGTCTGGACAATTTAAACAAAAAAATGGATTGGCTAACCAAAGAGCTTAATGCTTAAAACTTAGGGATGAGTCCTGGAAATCCTGGGAAAACAAACCCCGATAACAGAAATCACTATGCTTCCTTTTGTAAAATTACCAAGCAAGCAATCCACAGGCACAAAGCCAAACATCTCACAACAAAACAAAATTCTCTCCAGCACTTCCCTATATGGGTCTATTCTGATGTATACAACTTAGTATGCAGACATCTCAAAAGAAATCTCATCTCCAAACACAATACCATGGTCATCTGGACATCTTACCCCTTCAGACTTACTGAAATAATTTAATATTCTCTCACCCCCACTATCCATCCCTCATCCAGCCACCCAACAGACCTTAGCCCTCTCTCCTCATCTCCACCCATAATACATTCCACCCTTCTACTTTGGTAAAATTGCTGCCAAACAGATCATTCATCTGTTGGAGAAGGTTCTACTTGTCTCTCCCACAGAGTCAAGCAACATCTGTCCTTGATTCCTTTACTACTGTAAAGATCACATTATGTCCTCACTACTTCACATTTTTAATCTTTGCCTTACATCAAACACCATGCCTCCTGTGATGTCCCCAATCTATTCCAATAATCAAGGAGCCTGAATCCTCACCACTGACACTGGAGAGGGATGTTCATTTAGTATACAAATGGATACACTCAGTATTTCCAGATGCAGACCTCTCTGCATCAAGCACAGTTTTTCTTAAGAGCACACAGGGGACATAGTCAACTTGGGGTCTGGATTTCTTTATATCTGTCTCCCTCCATGGCCCCAGTAAGGCTCCCCATTAGCACAGCTATAGGGATAAGTCCTCAGATGAGTGTCCAAGCCAAGTCCTCCAGCACTCTCTCTGTAAAACCTGTGCATCATGTCCCAGCTCCACATAGCTGCCACACACACTGTGAAATTTGATTTTTATACACATGCACACACATACATACACACACACACACACACACACACACACACACACACACACACACACACACACACACACACACACACACACACACACACACACACACACACACACACACACACACACACACACACACACACACACACACCTATGAAAAGCTGGCACAGATTTATCTGCTGTGCCCCCTTTTGCCCAGATTATAAGGTAGTTATCACTGCCACTAGACACTACAAAACTAGATACATAAGGCTCTTGCAAGGGTACCCAAGTATACTGAATGAAATTAATATTAATCTAAATGGTAGTTTGACCAATGCAGTAAGGCTTTCAGGAATGGCCACAGAGTCACCAAAGAGATATGATTACTCTCAAAGGTTAAAAATATTCTCTAAAGGACCAACCACAATGAAAAGTTTAAATATATTTAATAATAAATAATAAAAGAACACAAACTACTAAATAGCTGTTTACAATAAACACCAGAGTTTCATTCACAGGAAATATTAAAACTAACACAGCCAGAAAGATTCAAACAGTTGCAGAAAAACACTACTTAACTAGTCTCACTATATTTTCCTGACTGATGTAGAGAATTACTGTTTCTACTTACTTAATATAGCAAGGCAAGATGAAGTAGGTGAGGGATCCTTCTATGTCAGGTTCCAAGAAACAGACTGCCCTGAGATTTCTGTCTCACCTAACATTAAAACATTATTTCTGTACAGAATGACATCCCATACATGTGGTCATCTGACTTCTGGTTCCCATGCAACCCCCCACTGCTAGAAACTGCCAGGATTTAGCACCTACATGTCAATAATGCACACACAAGAGCATTGCTCAGATCTGGAGCAGCTTCTAGAAGTCATAAAACAATAACAAACTTCTACTCCCCCTGCAGAGACTAATAAACCATGCTTCTTACAGACATTGCATCTCTGGCTTAATTCAAAACTGTGAGATAACATCTTTATGGCCTAGGCCCAGTAATTTAGTTTCTTGCTATTTTTCAAAGTTAGCTGGAGCTGAGCTTAACCTCTTGTCTTCCAGTATCCTCTGTTAACATACATATATTTAATTCAGTTACAATGCAATCAGGACCCACTGTTGGTACATTTTTAACACAAGCAACTTTACAAATCCATTTTCAACACAAGCATCTGTACAAATCAGTTGGATATTCAAATAACATATAATTCTTTACTAAATTCCTTCTAGCTGTGCTGGCATATGTTACACATTCACTACCATTCTTCTCCTGCCACAGCTGGCAATACCTCACATCATCACAACTACAATATAGAAATCAGAACCAGTCGGACCAGTTACAAAAAGAACCTAAAACTACCTCTACAACTCAGTTCCAACCTACGACTATGCCCTCACCATTAGGCAAAGTCCTAGAGAAACTTGCATGTAATCAACTTACCACATACCTGCAAAAATTTCTCTACAAAAGAGAGCATGGATTTCAGTCAGGAAGGAAAACTATGACTGCACTCTGGACACTGACCGATGACATATTAATATGGACAGTAAAAACATTACTGACACTTTTTTCATAAACTTAACCCGGACATTTGACATAGTTGACTGCTCCACTCTCTTGTCCCAACTAATAGCTATTGGTATTAGCCCACAGTGGTTTCAAGATTTTCTTGCAAACAAATTCTTCAGAATAAAAATTGTCTCTACCCTCTCATAAGACAACATATCTCAATCAAATGTCCATAGGGAGTTCAGTCCCCACCTTTTTTTCTCAGTCTTTGTAAAGAAGCTGTCATAAGACTTACCCCAGCTTCAAAGTATTCTTTATGCTTAAGATACTCTTTACATTTCCAGTGCTAGAAACCAAGAGATCCAAAGATAACTCCAACTAGACCTCCTTGAACTAAACAAATGGCTAACCACCAAAAGGCTCCAAATCAGACCCTCTAAAAATTATATTTAGAGCCAGTAAAAGGCTTATAAAATGGCACAGCACACTCTACATCCAAGACCAGTTTGACAATCTTTTTGAAACTACCTCCTCCTTTTATACCTTAACACCTGTTTGCATCAATTTCTTACCTTCTAGACACACATTGAAAAAAATCAGACATGAAATCAGTTAACTTCTTTTTTTGGGATCAGTTCCGCTCTCCACCTGTCAAGGTTCACTAGACTAAAGAATACTTCCCAATATTTGCCTCAGCTTCAAACAAACATATCACTACATTGCAAACCATCTAATATTTTATACAAAATATGTCACTTCATAACAAATTCTCCTGAGCTACAGCATCATTGTTTCGCACACTCAAATGCAAAATGACTACCTATTATAGGAAGTGCAAACCTACTAGGCTCTCTACTGCATAAACTACTCTGTCAGGAAACTCCTTCACCACTTACAATGAGGCTATTTTCCTCTACTCCTTCCTATAACCTAAGTATCCAGTCCATCTCAGACCCAACTCTCCAAGCACCTAATGTTAAACTGCATTACTCCAATAACTTTTCTGTACTTGTACCAAAACTCTTCCAATCAATCCATTTTACCATATCTGAAATATCCAGTTCAAGCCATTTCAATATGTATAAAACAGATGCAAACATGACCTATTGGGGACACTAGAAGCACTGTTTAATCACAACCTCCAAATAGGGTTTGTGCCAAGTGAATGGAGGACTGTAACTGCTATCCCTCTGTATAAGGCTGGTCATCCACGGACCCAGGAAACTACTGACCCATAAGCTTGACTAGTCAAATATGTAAGACCATGGAAAGAATAATCATGGACATGATAAATAATGACATAGAAAACCTTAATCTAACCCAGTTTGGTTCTGAAAAGGGCAGGTCATGCCAACTCAGCTTGGCAAACTTCTTTGAGAAGGTCATCAAGAAAATGGATGAGGACAAAATGATGCATGCTGCCTGCTTCAACCTGCAATCAGCACAATACCCAACTCAGGCATTGTAGACAAGCTAATAAAATGAGATATGGATCCCCTGCATCACCCACTGGATAACTACCTGTCTCACAGATTGAAAACAAGAAGTCAGGACAGGCGAGTCTACCTTCACAAAAAGGCCAGCCACTAGTGGAGTCCGGTAGGGCTCAGTGTCTGGGCTGCTTCTTTCTGGCATCAATTTCTCTGACATAAAGGCCAATATCAAAGGCTTCTAGCTGACAAATTCAAACATGATTGCAAGCTAGGTGCAGTTACAGAATCTCCCAAAGACACAAGCATCCCAAATAAAGGCCTGACACAAACTAATAACTTGTGCCATCTTAAAAATCAATGCTAAGAAGTGCATAATAATATTTTTCAGAAAGACAACCACTCCTATAAATTACTGCATTGATAATACACCCCTAAGAACTGACCCTGTGGTCAGGAGTTTGGGAATGCATGTAGACAGTGGCTTCACCTTTGATCATCATGTGTCTACTGTGGTAAGGAAATCATTCTACATTGTGCAACTTATAAGCAAGGATATGACATCTAGGTCCAAAGATGTCATTGTTCCATTGCACCTGACCCTCATTACACCAGTCATTAAGTGCAATACCCCACTTTGATATGTACCTGACCAGGTATATGCAACTATCAGAGAAATCACAGAGGTTTCTCACAAAGAGAATACATGGTATAGACAACATGTCCTAAGCAGACTGCCTCAGAGCCTTATCCTTGTACTGTATCTCAAATGAACTGCTGAGAAGCAATCTGTACCTGGCCTTCAGCACATCCACTGATCCAGCCCTTATGGACCTATTGCACATCTGCAAAACAAATAGTATTAGAAATACACAGTCTAGCGACCTAAACTTGATTTGCTACATAAAGGAGACAAGTTGGAGGGATAGGGATGTATCTTCGAGATTACCCTTTTACTGGAACAGGCATCCCATCCATGTGAAGCAGGCTTCCACCCTGCACTTATTCGAGTGCAACCTGGAGCAGTGGATAGGGACTCGATAATGTACCCCTGATCTGCCACCTATGTCTGTATTTGAAAGAGGAAGCTTGTAAATGCTCGATCAGCCATACCCATGCTATACCCCCAATAAAATGAATGGTATCAAACCTTGTTAAATCTATTTGGGAAGCATGATTAGGCCCTTTAGGGCTGGTAACCTGGTAAATACCTATGAACCTATGAAATGTCACACAGCAGGTGACATCAGCTTCCGAAAATGTTTACCTGCTTTAACTTTGTATCCTGTACACCATTTTTCCAGCTTCACTTCATCTTACTAATTAACTATAACGTGTATATAGCTGTCATTGTAATTCATTTTCTACACCAGTATTAGCTCAAGCCTATATTTGTAACAGCAGTACTTTTCCATAACATTGTAATGCATTGCTCAGTTTTACACAAATGTGTTCTAATGCCGACTTTCCACTATGACATTATTCTGTCAGTTAATGTCTCATTCCTTACGTGTTTCTGTATTTGTTATTATTTGTGTTCTTGGTACACACTGCTGCTTGGATTGAGCTTGCAATTGGTCATTTCTGATCAGTGCTTTACCCCAGTAAACAAAATTAAAATAAAATAACATAAAATAAAGTAAAATAAAATAAAATAAAATAAAACAAAAGGTAAAACATGGATAAATAAATTGATATGGCATGATGGTGAAATAAGCCAAAATACTGAAAAATGGTAATGAAATTGTTATGTTATAAGGAGAGGTCAATGATTCCCCTTTTTCCAGGATTCTGCAAACTTGGGGTAAGAACTGTGCAGCAGGAGTGAATGGGATTCAGTAACTTCCATACAGGAGGTAAGCACCAATCTCCAAACATTTTTACATTTAGCATATGTCTTCTGCTTTGTTTTTATTTACTTTACTTATTATTCTGCATTATAAGGAGTGTCCCTGATGAACCGTATGCATTGCAGGTCTTCATGGCATGCAGTGTTTCAGTATGACCCACATTCGATAAGGTAGCAGTAAAGAGCCAACAAAATGACCACTTTAGATTATATCAGATGAAATAAGCTCTTATGAAACATAAACTAGGTTAGCTGTCAGAAAGAGAAGCCGCAGGGCTCTTGAAGAAACTTTTATTACCCACAAAAAAATAGACTGATATTTGTGGATAATAAAAGTTTCTTCAAGAACCTTGCGGCTTCTCCTTCTGGCAGCTAATATAGTTTGTTTCACAAGTTTGCTGCTTTAGTTTGTTTGATTCATTGTCTGCATGAAATAAACTCTCTTAGAATGTACCCCTAGAATGTCTTTATGTCCTTTTTAATAGTTCATATACCCCTCCTCTTCACATACTAATCATTCAACCAGTATTGGTTACTGTTAACTATCATTCAACCAGTATTGGTTACTGTTAACTATCATTCAACCAGTATTGGTTACTGTTAACTACTGACCTTTAGACCTGGTTGGCAACTTTTCTATCCAGGTTTATTCCTTCAAGATCTCCTTTCTCTTCCAGTTTCTCTGATGTACCATACATGATTCAGTGAAGGCCTTCACTCACCTCATACTCTGAACATTTGTTAGCTCAAACAACCCTTCTGCATTTACAGTCAGTTCCAGTGATATTTGAATAAAATATCCCAAGAACATGGAAACCATTTGAAATGCCAAGACCTGCATAAGTGAGTCATGAAAAACAGAGACTGACTGACCGAAAAAATGGAGTTGTACATACCAAGTCAGAGCTGACCATTTCAATGAATATTCCCTTTTCTCCCAGGTATGGCAATGTAGGGGTTGGTATATATACATATATATACATATATATATATATATATATATATATATATATATATATATGTGTGTGTGTGTGTGTATATATATATATATATATATATATATATATATATATATATATAAATATATATAGATCGACAGACACGATGCTTTGCCAGAGATGGCTTGCACCTGTCGCTCTTGGGATTCCAGATACTGGCTAAGGCTCTTGCCACCCCATATAGTGCCTTTTTTAGGCAAGGTTCAAATGACAAATTCATCACCATAACAGGTACAAGCAAGCAAAATCTGAGGGTAATGCTACTCAATGCTAGAAGTCTAAACCTCAAAATGCACTCACTCGAGGCACTTCTTAAAATGGAGAACATTGACATCTGTGCAGTGACAGAGACCTGGTTCAAAGCTCCAGAGAGCACCCCTGCATTACCAGGCTATAATTCATACCACACCTTTCGGCCACCTAACCCAGCACGAAGCACTAAAGGTGGAGGCATGTCCATATTCATTAAGGATATCCACACCTCCAGGCTAGTTGAACAGCATAATGCATCCGAGATTATCCAAGTGCAACTAACTCTGGGCAAGACCGCAATCCAAATTGCAGCTTGCTACAGACCCCCCCCCCACCATGCCCCAGGATTCTCACTCCTCATTTCTTGATACACTGGAAAGTATTAGGGTACAACCTAACACCCTAATAATGGGCGATTTCAACTGCCCCACCATTAACTTGGAAAACTACTCATGTACCAATTCTTTTGCTCAACGTTTTCTGGAATTCATAAATTCCAATGCTTTGGATCAACTTATTCACACCCCCACCAGGGGCAGTAATATCCTAGACCTGGTGATTACTAACATGGGCAACTGGTGTTCCACACCAGAGGTCAATTCCTCCTTGGTCAGGTCCGACCACAAGCTAATCACCCTAGACATCCACATCCCGCCCCCACTCCCAATTAGGGAAACCACTGTAAAAAACTTCTCCAAAGCCAACTTTACACTTCTTAAGACAGAAGTGGAAAACTTCATGACACCCATGCAGATGGACAATAGAGTTATGACTGCTGAATCCTACACAAATGCACTTTATAAGCACTTACACGAGTGCATGGATCATGCTATCCCTAATAGAACCAAGATGCTATCCTCCAAAAAAAGGAAGCCGATCTGGTGGTCCTCTGTCATAAACAAACTCTACAACAGAATAAAGAAACTGTTGCAAAAAAGAGTAAAATCCCATGACTGGAGGAATGCCCTGGTCAACCTCAGTAAGAAGCTGAGATCCCTCATAAAATCCTCCAAAGCTAGTTACGAAAACAAAATTGCCACTGACTCTAAAGACAACCACAAAGCATTTTATAGCTATGTCAAGAATCTCAATGGCAACACTCAGATCTGAGTTACAGCACAATGGCACTAAATATACAGAACCAACTGATATTGCCAACATCCTGGCAGATAGGTTCAGTGCCAACTTTACCCCCCTCTCACCCCCTAGAGGGTCCATCTCTATACCTGAAGAATGCAAAGGTTCTGTAATCACGGCTGCACAGGTAAAAAACACACTCTCCAAAGCCAAGAACACAGCATCCATGGGACCTGACAATATCCCAGGCTGCGTTCTACATGAACTACAGAATGAACTGGCACCCTACCTATGTACCATGTTCAGTCATAGCCTCACCTCAGGCTTTGTGCCCACTGAATGGTGCACCGCAACGGTTATCCCACTCCACAAAGGGGGAGCCACGATGGACCCTGGGAACTACCGCCCCATTAGCCTGATGAGCCTGGTCTGAAAAGCCATGGAATGTATCATCATGGAACTCATAAACAAAGACATTGGTAATCTCCAAACTCTAGACCCTACCCAGTTCGGATTTGTAAAAGGCAGATCATGTCTCCTAAATCTGACTGACTTCTTTGAAGCAGTCACCAAAGACATAGATGAGGGTAAGGTGGTTCACACAGCTTATCTAGATCTCGCCAAGGCTTTCGACACCATCCCCCACTCTGAAATTATAGATAAGCTTACTAAACTAGGTATAAATCCCTATGTCACAAGATGAGTTGCCAACTGGCTCACGGACAAAACCCACACTGTGAAAGTAGCAGACTCCAAATCCGACTTCAGACCAGTGACAAGTGGAGTACCACAGGGTTCAGTCCTGGGTCCTCTCCTGTTTGGTATCTACTTCTCTGAAGTACAGGCTAACACAGAAGGTCTTTGGCTAACAAACTGACTGCAAACTAGGAGCCATAATAGAAATTCCTAATGATGTGGACATACTACAAAAGGGTCTCACTGAGACAGATGCCTGGTGTCAAAGCCATGGCCTGAAGCTCAATGCCAAAAAGTGTATTGTCATCCCCTTTGGTAAAAACTCTGTACCCATGAACTACCACATAGCTGGTAGTTTACTTAATGCCAAAAATGTGATGAGACCTTGGGACACAGGTGGACAGTAGTCTCTCCTTTGATAATCACATCTCCACAGTGGTCAAGAAATTCTTCTACATGGCTCACCTCATCACAAAAGGTTTCTCATCCAGAAAAAAAGAGGTCATTGTTCCACTCTGCTCATCACTCATTAGACCCATTATAGAGTACAACACTCCTTTTGGTATGTACCTCACAAGACATCTACAACAACTGGACAGGCCACAAAAGTACCTCACAAAGAGGATTACTGGCCTCAAACAGATGCCCTGTGCAGACCGTCTCAACTCCAGCTTTACTCCATCGCATATCGCCTAGTCAGAGGTGATCTCTGTATAACATACAAAGCTATGTCAAACCCAGAGCTGTTGGATATGCTCCACTTAAAGAAATCCCAATCCCTCCAAGCTACACGCCCTAGGGACCTAAACCTTATCACCACAATAAACAGAACATGCTGGAGGGATAGATTCCTGTCCCAGAGACTTCCCATACTCTGGAACAGACTACTTATCTATGTCAAACAGAGCTCCTCATTAGCACTCTTCAAGAAAAATCTTGATGATTGGATGGGAGATAGTAAATTCACCCCGGGGATCACTTCTGTTGCTCTGCTCGACAGGGGCACAGGAAAATAATTTTCTTGGGTGGCGAAAGCTATATATATATGTGTGTGTGTGTGTGTGTGTGTGTGTGTGTGTGTGTGTGTGTGTGTGTGTGTGTGTGTATATATATATATATATATATATATATATATATATATATATATACACACACACACACACACACACACACACACGTTCAGGGAGTGTGGGGGGCTTGCCTCCTTGCAAAAAACAGGCTTAAAGGAGATGAGCAATGTTCAAGATTAGATCTTCTTATAGTATTGGTCTTTTTATTTGGTCTGCTGGCACTTGGCATTGGAAGTGCCTATATTTCAATAGAGAGCCCAAGAACAGCCCACATTTCCTGAGTCCCCAAACTTTCACAACAGGCAGGAATGCAATGAGTGTACCTCCCCCCATTACGTCATTGCCGCAGCTATGCCAAGTAACCTTTACAATTACTTTGATTTTTTTATCAGTTTAATGTGGTTATTATATTATTTCAGTATTGTCTTTGTTCTTTCTGAAGTGTTGCAGTCTTCCTGATGCTATACATTGTTTCTTGACACCTATCTGTTGCATTGAACCTCTCTTTCCCTTTCTGTATGTTCTCCCTCCATATTACAGTTTAATTCCTTCTTCTGAAATTCTTTAACTGCAGCCAGAGAGTTCTCCTTGGTGTCTCAAGTTTAATTGCACTCTTTAAGGATTGTGGTGTTCATGCCTCTGCTAGTAAAACAAATTTACTAGGATTCTACCTACCAGACATGTATACCTTGATAACAGTTCATGTCTATTGGAAGCACCAGCAAGCTTTCCAACCAAGTCTACGTATCAGTATTATAGTATCAGAGGAGTCCACTTCCTTGCTCTCATCCATTCAGAGCTTCTCCATCTCACCTTGCTTTCCAATTAAGTATCTAAAAATCTGTCATATTAAAGATTGCATCAATAATGTCAGTAAGCTGCTATTAGGGATTGTAAAGCAAATCATTAACTTAAAATAGCTTCTAAAGCCATTATGAGTCCTTCTTTAGTTCCATTATGAAACTAAGAAATACATAAAATGGCACCACCACCCACTCAGACCTAGTAAACACAGCAAACACATTGGCAGAAAAATTTCAAGCAAACTTTACCACAGAATAATTATTTTAGTTCCACAAATTTCTGAATCTGTTTCAACTCCTAGTATCACAAAGGAGCACATACTGAAGATGGCCTTTAAGACCAAAAATACTGCTTCTGTGATAATTTACCCAGATATCTAATAAATAATGCCAAACATTCCCTTGTGGAGTCCTTCCTTAAATTCTTTAACCTGAGCTCAGTTAAAAGATTTTTCCTCAAAATATGGAGAATTGTATTGATGATGCCCCTACACAAGGACAGCCCTACCATGACCCGGGAAACCATAGACTTATTAGCCAGGCTAGTCTGATTTGTATAAGGATGGATTATACCATACCTGACCCCAAAAACTATCATATCAAAAATCCTTATCAGGCTAGACCCATATCAGTTTTCTTTTGTCAAAAGAAGGTCCTGCCTACTTAATTTAATTAACTTATTTGAGAAAGCCACTCAGGCTGTAGAGAGCAGTCTTTCCATTCATGCAGCTTATTTGGATCTGGCCAAAGCATTCCACACTATCCTACATGTTGGCATCATTAGTAAACTAAGTGCCTTAAAAGTAGATCCATACATGGTGAGATTGATAGCTAATTGGCTGAAGGATGGAACACACGTAGTTATGGCGGCAGGCTCCCCTTCAGAAATTATGATGGTAACCGTGGTGTGCTCCAGGACTCAATACTGGGTCCCTCATTTTTCAGCATCTACTTCTCTGATCTCCAGATCAGGAATCAGGACCTTTAGTTCATAGGTTCATAGGTTCATAGGTAAGTACTAGGCTATCTGCCCGAGGGCATCTATACGTTTAGCCAGAATGTGTTGGCTTTCGCCGCCCCCTTAGATTAGTTCCCTGTGCCTCTGTCCAGCAGAGTCATTAGTTCCCTGTGCCTCTGTCCAGCAGAGCCACTGCAGTGATCCCTGGGGTAAATTTTCTGTTTCCCATCCACTCGTCAAGGTTTCTCTTGAAGAGTGTTAGTGAGGGACTCTGCCTAATGTAGATTGGAATCCTGTTCCAAATAATGGGGAGTCTCTGGGACAGGAATCTATCCCTCCAGCACATCCTATTTATCATTGTGGTGAGGTTTAGATCCCTAGAGCATGTGGCTCTTCGGGATTTTTTTTTTTATGTGGAGCATGTCCATCAATTCTGGGTTGTACATGGCCTTGTATGTCAGGCAGAGATCACCTCTGAGTAAGCGGTATGCAACCGAGTACAGTTGGAGTTTCTTCAATCAGGCTGCATAGGGCATCTGTTTGAGGCCAGTAATCCTCTTGGTGAGGTACTTCTGTGGTCTTTCCAGCTGTTGCAGGTGTCTTGTAAGGTACATCCCAAATGGGGAGTTGTACTCTATGATGGGTCTGATGAGTGATAAGTAGAGGGGCACAATAACCTCTTTTGTTCTAGATGCAAACCCTTTTGTGATTAGGTGGGCCACATAGAAGGATTTGCTAACCACCTTGGCAATATGATTATCAAAGGAGAGATTACTATCTACTTGGGTCCCCAGATCCCTTATTATACTTTCTGTATTTAGGGGACTACCACGTATGTGGTAGTTTACAGGTACTTTGTTTTTTCCAAAGGGGATGACTATGCACTTTTTGGCATTTAGCTTGAGGCCATGATTTTGACACCAGGCATCCGTCTCAGTGAGACCCTTCTGGCGGATGTCGATTAAGTTTGCAGATGACTGTAAACAGAGTGTTATTGTCAAATCTTCTTCCAATGCCATTTATTACCGCAGGAACTAAGCCTCTTAAACAAGTGGTATATAGAATAAGGGCCAAAATGAAATGTGAAAAAGGTGTTGTCACATTTGGTAAACAATACTGTCAATGTATAGTGCAATCAATACCCTACTCCAAAATGATAATCTAACCCAGGATCTTAGAAACTGGGTCAATAAATCCCTATCCTTCAGCAATCATGTAGCAACAGCAGTTAGAAAATCCTTCTGTTTAGCATAGCTAATATCTAACGGCATATCATCCAGATCAAAAGAAGTTATCACCCCTCTGTATGCAGCCTTAATTAGATAATTAGATAATTTACTGAGTACAGCATAATTAGACCAGTTATTTAGAGAAACACCCCTTTGGGATATAGCTTTCCTGATATATTAAGTGCCTGGAAAGGCCTAAGATGATCTTAACCAAAAATAGAAATGTTGGCTTAAAGTCCATGAGTTAGTAGGAAAGGCTTGTTGTGCTATCTCTTTAATTGTTTTTATAGGATCTTGTGGGGTGATCTATCTATAGCTTGCATTCCATGCCATTACAGACCCTGTCCTCCATGATCTCCTGTATCTTCGCAAGTCAAATAGCTCCACTAATACTAGAATTAGGGGCTTAAATCCTTACCACCACATAAAGAGATAAATGTAATACCCAACTCCTACCATACTGCCCCTGCAAGTTTTATTTTATTTATGTATTTATTTATTTGTCCTTTGTTGACCAGATTAGTCCCATTAGACTAATGACCTCTTTTCCGAGGAGACCTGAGGTGGTATTTATACTGGTAGGGGAAAGTTGGCCAGGGAATTGGGGAACTTCCCCTACTCTTTTCGATGGGTGCCGTAGGATATTTTTCATTCACTTGAGTTACCCCCATTTCAAGCAGATGGAAGCACTGTATAATGTCTCATAAAGAGGAGACAATATAAAATAATAACCTCTTCACTAATAGCTAACAAGGACTCGTGACTAAATGAAAAGGTAACCAGGATGTATTTAAGGATGCACTTAGGATATTAAGATAAATCACAGGGTTTGAATAAGGTACCTTACTGGTTCTGTAGGATTTAACAATAGTATATTAGGACCTTTAGCAGAACTGTACAGCGTCACAACAGAACCTTTAGTAGTTGTGCTAGACTGGAAAACATCTGCATTGTTTTCTTTGTACAAAGATATACCTTGGAAGGTGCTGAACTGTTGCTGTCCTGTTAGTCAGTGGAAACATTTTGCATGGAATTCTTTGAAATAAAGAAAACATTTATTGAGAAGACTGGTACATTTTTTTTTTTTTTACTGCCATCATGTGTTGTTATGATGAAATCTGTTATTACACTTTGAAATTTTGATCACATGAAAATATTATTAATTTCATCACCAGACAGCAGATGATGGCAGATCCTTCGGGTCTGGTGTGCATGTCTAGTTTACATATAATAAGCTCAAAAATAGGTTGTCTGAAAGCAGATAAAGCCTACTTGTAGGTGTGTCTTATCTGAGGAGTAGCCTACATTTTTGTAAGAGTTACTCAAGCTCACATAGTACATAGATACTGTGGGAATAAAATGCAGGTATGAAATATGCAGCTTGTTCACAGCTCATTACCTTAATGGTTATGCTGCCTTATTAATAAAGCATTACAGAAAACATAGGCTTCTTAGGCATATGAGATATTCTAAGGCTTAGCTACCATTCTGCAGATATTTTTGTGGTAAAACAATCCTGCATCCTTGCAAGCAAGATCTTTTGTTCTCCATCTCTGAATCTTAGCACAACTGTAAACATTTAGCAATTCCTCTGATGAATCTATAGTCTGTATAGATTTCACTGACTCTAGATCATAGGATCATAAGAGGTTACTAGGCTATTGACCTGGACATAATTTCAAGCCTAATCGTTTCATCACAATGTCATACCATAGATATTTTAGGCAAAACCCATGATTGTATTTATTAATGACTGCCCATGTCCAGGAGGGTTGTAGGCGCTTTCCCTGGTAAGAATTTATGGTGCCCCATCCACTTGTCCAGGTTCCTTTTGAACAGTGTCATAGAGGTGCTCTATTTCACATGAATTTGCATCGTATTTCAAACATGCAGCAGTTGCTGGCAGACAAATCTGCCCATCCAGTACGTCATATTCAAGTCACAGGCCATATTTAGGTCCCTGAAGTGGGTAGCTTTAGTCCCATTTGATTTATGGATGTGCAGTAAATTAATTAGGTTTGGGTCGGAGAATGTTCTGTAAGCCAGTCATAAGTCTCCCAGAAGAAGTCTATACAATACTGAGTACAGTGACAGGGACTTTAGTGTAAGGCACATGCTGGACCACCTTATCTTCCTGGTTAGAAGCCTCTGAGGTCTCTCCAATTGCTGCAGGTTCTTTGTATGGTACATGCCAAAGGGGACATTATACTCAATTATGGACCTGATTACTGACAAGTATAGAGGGGTTATAACCTCCTTTGCTCTAGAGGTGATACCTTTGGTAATCGTGTGCTACGTGGAAAGTCTTCCTTACTCCAGTAGACACATGCTGGTCAAACTTAAGGTCACAGTCTACTTGTGATCCCAGATTTCTTACCACTTTGTAGATACATAGGGTATTCTTGTTAATCTGATAGTGTGAAGGGACATTGTTTTACCAAAGGGAATGATGATGCATTTCTTTGCATTCAGTTTGAGGCTATGACTAAGACACCAGTAATTGGCCTGCGTTAGACCCTCTTGAAGTATACTGACATAATTTGGGTAATTCAATAATTGCACCCAGTTTGCAGTTGTCCTCAAACTTGGTCACTTTGGCAGGGGAGATTAGGGTTAGGGGTAGCAATTGTACTAACTATAGGAAATTGCCCAGGACGCATGGAAAATTTTTCTTCATGCAGATACGTTTCACGCACCCCATCTTTGATATTTTACTTCGACAAATGCACCATCAGACTAATATGAGGTCGAAAGATGGCACCCCAGGTGTGTAACGGTAACCAACCCACAGTGCAGCAGTGAAGTGTGAACCTTGGACCTTGAACCTTACTGCCTAATACAGTAACCAACCCCCAGTGCAGCAGTGAAGTGTGAACCTTGAACCTTGAACCTTACTGCCTAATACAGTAACCAACCCCCAGTGCAGCAATGAAGTGTGAACCTTGAACCTTACTGCCTAATACAGTAACCAACCCCCAGTGCAGCAATGAAGTGTGAACCTTGAACCTTACTGCCTAATATGGGAACAGAATGAACAACCTTCTGATTTTCATAAAAGTAAGTTGTTAAGATGCTGCTTCTCCACATTTAGCCTTCGTAGCTCAACTCTTAACCAGCCACTGAATGTCTGTAGATTTACCTTTATCTGTTCATTCCACCTGGTTGCTACTAATATAATTCTGACTTTTACATAACGTGAGAAACAACATATAACTTCAAGATGTAGATGGTGAAGTGCTCCTCATCCTCACTAGTATAAAATGTTTCTGGAAAAGACAGGGGGAGACAGAGAGACAGACAACATGCAGCCAATTATTTGCATTTTGTCTCATTAGAGCAGATAATATTGTCATTTTAAAATGGCAGTGCCAGTGATCTGTACCCATGAATAAGCAAAGGTTATAGGAGAGTGCATCTTCTCGCCACCGACTATTCTTTCCAGGAAGGAGTCTGTGGGATATGCGACTGCATGTGTAACATCTGATGGAGTTAGGATGCCATGGCAAGCATATGTGCATGACAGACCAGTACAGTATGGCATGTTATGGGGCAAAGATCAGAGTGCACATGTTGCATGATCTTGCTGTGGATGCCAGCACAGGAAGAAATGTAACACTAGGGCATAGACAATGGCCACCACAGAGAGATGTTCTAGGGGGTTCCTACTCCTTCATAGCTGAATATGGATCTGAGAGTAACCTGTAATGAGGAAGCCAGGTGCCCCCCCATGCCCCTTCATGTTTTGCCATAACATGGCAATGGGACTGAGGACAGCTGGAGACAAGGGACCCAGCACCTGCACCACTGCTTATCATGTGTACCTGGAATTAATAATTATACATTGTAGCAGTTCTTGTGAAAGTTGCTACAAATCTGACAGCATAGTGACCACATGATAGTGAACACAGTATCCTGAATATCTTCTCTTTATGCGTGGACTAGGGATTCTATATCCTCCTCAGCCCCTCCTAAATCTGAATTCCTGCACACATTACACTATCTGGAGATTTCTTTTAACAAGCAGCTTTCATTTCAGTGGGTTGATACTACAGTTAGTCTGTCCCATGGTGTCCTCTTGATGTCATATGTAAAGTAGGTCAGCTAGACTCTACTTTGTTGGCATTCACATCCTTCAACTTATATGGTAAGTGCCAGTATTTCTTCTGCATGCAATCTGAATTCTGCATTGATTATTACTTATTTTGATGCAATTTGTTTATTACATTTTATTTAACTGTATCATTATCTTCTCTATTTAGTGAATTGCTGAAGCACTTTAACAAGCATTGATTGATTGATTGATTGATTGATTGATTGATTGATTGATTGAGTGAGTGCACATTTCAAGTATCAGAATCATCCATTTGCAACCAAATTGAAAACAACTCTGTTGGCTAACATGAGTTTGCAAAAATTTGTTACAGCTTGTCTAATTTGTTCCTTTTATAATACCTCCGAGTTGTGTAAGAATACAACAGGGTCAAAGATTGCTAACTCTAAGGTGCTTCCCTGAAGCATAGTCTCTGACCTTGTGAGAAAATATTATCTAATGCAAGTAACTTAACTCCTTGGTCTGTGCCTGCTCTCTCTCTTTGTGTTTGAAAGTCAGCTAAATCTGTTGAGCAAGGTATAGTAATGCTTCTTAAAGGATTCAAACAGTACAAAGCACCTCACCTGTGATTAAGGGGCTTTGATAAAGATGTAGAAATATGAGCTATCAAGGGAGGTTATAGTTCATTTGGGCCAATAGGATTTCCTAATGGTTGCCTCAACAGCTCCAGCATGATGGCATCTGTTTATTTAGAAGGCCTTCAGTTGTTTATGCATTTTGAATGACCCAGTCAGAATTCTTCTTAAAGGTCAAACAATGGTCAAGCTAAAGATGTAATCTGAAAGCTGATATGTTTTCCAGAGTGATCCCTCAAGGGCCTAGTGTTGCTTTGCAAGGCTGGAGAGGCCTGAGCCTTGTATTCATACCAAATAGCACAACTTCTTTTTACCTTAACATACCTTAGCATATTTTTTTAAGAAAGAGAAAAAAGACACAGAAATAAGATGAAGAAAAAGAAGACAAAACAAAGGGAAAAAGTAAAATATCAAGATTATACAATTTACTGAAAACTGAGCACACTTGTTGATCAGAAATGTGCAGTGTAATCATAGCAGCTCAAAAAAGGTATCTTTTGATAGACTGAGGACTGTAATCATGACCCTTGGAACTGCAGGTGTGCATGAGGGTCATATATATTAAATCTGAGACTGCGATATGTCCATCTCAGAGTACTCCTCTTATCCCAAGTACACAATCCTGGAGATAGTACACATAAATAGCAGTATGGGGGGAGGATCCCTCTGCACAGATGTTAGACTTTTTTCCATTACTATATGCTATAAATTTTTAAGTTTTTTCACCAGAAAAAACAAAATAGTAATAAAATTAGAAATCTGGACAGTCTGGAGGTACGAGAAAGATAGGATGGGAGAAAATACTAGGAAAATCAGGAACGTTATTCAAAACTAAAGAAATGTACTTTCTCTCTCTCTCATACCTTTAAAGTGTTCAAATTTCAACTTTGTTAAAAAAAAAAAAAAAAAAAGGCAACGAAGATCTTCCTTTCCCGATTGCTTCCTTTCCAAAGCACTGATGTACTGCGTAAGCATGAGAACGTACGTTCCATATATTCAATGAAAGTGGAAGAATACCAAAGATCCATCATACAAAGACATTATTTAAGAAAAGTAAGTTAAGTAAGTTTTTTCTTAAATAATGTCATTCTATAATAGTAATACCCGACTCTGTGGTGTGGTATATCACTCGGGCTTCACCGTCATGATTAAACCACACCAACCATGGATAAATCTTCAATATACCACACCCATGTCGTCGGTTATTGCTATATCATACTTATAGATAGATAGATATGGGAGTAATGTAAATGGTGGATCATGTGTTAGGCTGGGTTCCTATTACATTATCGAATTGCTGAAACTTCAAACCTGAAAACATCGAACAAAAATGTTCAAAGTTTCAGCAATTCAAATTAAAAAAAAACAAAAAAAAAAACAAAAACAGCTCAATAACTGTTGTAAGCAGGGGGGCAAGCCCCCCTGCAGCCCCCCAACCCCCCACTTTTTAAATATACCAACTCCAAGATTGAAATATAGTGCAGTAAAGGGAAATATTCCCTTTCCGCACTTTAGTGCGATCTTGGAGTTGGTGTATTTAAAGAACGGGGGTGTGGGGGTGCAGGGGGGCTTGCCCCCCTGCTTACAACAGTTACTTCTGTCTGTTGTTTATTTTTTTGTGTGTTTGAAATTATAAAACTCTGAACATACAAACTTGATCTTGTGGTGCTCGAAGTTTTATACTTTCGATCACAAGATTGTAAAATGTTTCCTTACCCGGTGTTTATGCAGTTTTGGATTAGGCATGGGGGTGGGGGGTGCAGGGCAGCTTGCACCCCTGCAAGAAACAATGTTTTTGGAATTTTAAAATACTGAAAATTTGTATGCACTGAGGTTATATCTTGGCACATAAGTACTGGTGTGTCAATGCCAGCATTGTCGACATTTTGATGTCAATGTTTTGCCAGTCGGCAATTCGGCAATGGATGTTTTCACTACTTTAAAGTACATCTATTACATATATATATATATATATATATATATATATATATATATATATAATATATATGGATCTAGGACGTTTGATCGAAAGCTCAAAAATCCGAATCCATAATTACCCAACACACTTTAACGAAAGCGCTTTCACCGAAAAAGCGGTTTCAATAAAGTATGTTGGAAAAAAAAAACACTAAATCTACTGCTATGCAGGGGGGCAAGCCACTCTGTGCCCCCCACACCCTCCTACTATAATATTCTCACTCCGAGGTCGCACTACAGTGGGGAAAAGGGAATTTTCCCTTATCCGCACCATAGTATGACTGGCACAACAAGCATACTTACCCAAAAGTGCTGCTTCGGTGAACAGTACTTTCGGTTATGTATGCTTGCCGATTAATCTTTCGGTGGAAAGTGCAGTTGGGGATCTGTACGGATCACATATATATATATATATATATATATATATATATAGATTGCGGAACAGTGAAGATCAGAACATTTGCCCTTTCCTCACTGTAGTGCAATTTTGGAGTTGGTATATATAATTAGTGGGGGGTGTGGGGGGCACAGCCCCCCACAAGAGAATGACTTTGAGGTATGGCATTTTTGATGTTTAAGCCGTTCATACTCCAGTCTTTTCGATTTCATAATGTAGACCCATATATATATATATATATATATATATATATATATATATATATATATATATATATATATATATATATATATATGTATATGGGTCTACTGTATATAATCGAAAACTCACTTTTTCGAAAATGAACAGTAGACCCACAGTTACCCAAAAGTGCACTTCCGCAAACATTGGTTCAACTAAATAACAGAGAAACATTGTTTTTGCAGGGGGGGCAAGCTCCCTGCACCCTCCATGTGGGGGGCTGTGGCCCCCACCCCCCTACTTAAATATACCAACTCTGAGATTGCACTACAGTAGGGAAACCCATTAATTCCCTTTCCCCACTGTAGTGTGCTTTGGCACCTGTGTTCCTTAATGGTTCATTAAACCGTTCTTCGCAGAAGTGCACTTTCGCATAACCGAGGATCCACTGTTCATTTTCGAACAAGTGGATATATATGTATATGTTATCATAGGACTGTGATAGTGAGGGTCGGAACTTTGAATGTTGGCAGTATAACTGGTATAGGGAGAGAGCTAGCTGATATGATGGACCGAAGGAAGGTTAGCATATTGTGTGTGCAAGAGACCAGATGGAAGGGGAGCAAAGCTAGGTGTATCGGAGGCGGTTTCAAATTGTTTTATCGTGGTGGAGAAATGGTGTAGGCATTATCCTGAAGGAACAGTATGCTAAGAGTGTTTTGGAGGTGAAAAGAGTGTCGGATAGAGTGATGTTTATGAAGCTGGAAATTGATGGTGTAATGATGAATGTTGTTAGTGCATATGCTCCACAAGTTGGGTGTGCGATGGATGAGAAAGAAAAATTTTGGAGTGAGTTGGATGAAGTGGTGATGACTGTACCCAAGGGTGAGAGACTGGTGATTGGAGCAGATTTCAATGGGCATGTTGGTGAAGGGAACAGAGGGGATGAGGAAGTGATGGGTAGGTATGGTGTTAAGCAAAGGAATGCAGAAGGTCAGATGGTGGTGGATTTTGCAAAAAAGATGGACATGGCTGTGATGAATAAGTATTTTAACAAGAGGGAGGAGCATACAAGAGTGGAGGAAGATGCACACAGGTGGATTATATCTCATGTAGAAGGGCCAGTCTGAAGGAGATTGGAGACTGTAAAGTGGTGGCAGGGGAAAGTGTAGTTAGGCAGCATAGGATGGTGGTTTGTACGATGACATTGTTGATCAAGAAGAGGAGGATGAGTGTGAGGGCAGCACCAAGGATCAAATGGTGGAAATTGAAAAGGGGTAATTGTGGGGTGATGTTCAGGGAAGAGTTAAGACAGGCACTGGGTGGCAGTGAAGAGTTACCAAATAGCTGGGTAACTACAGCAGAGCTAGTAAGAGAGATGGCTAGAAAGGTGCTTGGGGTGACATCTGGAAAGAGGAAGGAGGACAAGGAGACCTGGTAGTGGAATGAAGAAGTACAGGAGAGTATACAGAGAAAGAGGTTGGTGAAGAAGAAGTGGGATTGTCAAATAGATGAAGAAAGTAAACAAGAGTATAAGGAGATGAGGTGCTTGGCAAAGAGAGAGGTGGCGAAGGCTAAGGATAAGGCGTATTTGGAGTTGTATAAAAGGTTGGACACTAAGGAGGGCAAAAAGGACCTGTACCGATTGGCTAGACAGAGGGACCGAGCTAGTAAAGATGTGCAGCAGGTAATGGTGATAAAGGATAATGAGGGAAACATACTGACAAGCGAGGAGAGTGTGTTGAGCAGATGGAAAGAGTACTTTGAGGGGTTGATGAATGAAGAGAATGAGAGGGAGCGAAGGTTGGATGATGTGCGGATAGAGAATCATGATGTGCAGTGGATTAGCAAGGAGGAAGTAAGGATAGCTATGAAGAGGATGAAGAACGGAAAGGCTGTTGGTCCAGATGACATACCTGTGGAAGCATGGAGGTGTTTAGGTGAAATGTCTGTCAAGTTTTTAACTAGATTGTTTAATGAAATCTTGGAAAGTGAGAGGATGCCTAAGGAATGGAGAAAAAGTGTTTTGGTACTGATTTTTAAGAATAAGGGTGATGTGCAGAGCTGTAGTAACTACAGAGGGATTAAACTAATCAGTCACAGCATGAAGTTATGAGAAAGAGTAGTGGAAGCTAGGTTAAGAAGGGAGGTGATGATTAGTGATCAGCAGTATGGTTTCATGCCAGGAAAGAGCACTACAGATGCGATGTTTGCTCTGAGAGTGTTGATGGAGAAGTACAGAGAAGGTCAGAAGGAGTTGCAGTGTGCCTTTGTGGATTTAGAGAAAGCATATGACAGGGTGCCTAGAGAGGAATTGTGGTATTGTATGAGGAAGTCGGGAGTGTCAGTGAAGTATGTAAGAGTGGTACAGGATATGTACGAGGATAGTGTGACAGCGGTGAGGTCTGCGGTGGGAGTGACGGATGCGTTTAAGGTGGAGGTGGGATTACATCAAGGATCAGCTCTGAGCCCTTTCTTATTTGCAATGGTGATGGACAGGTTGACAGATGAGATCAGACAGGAGACCCCGTGGACTATGAAATTTGCAGATGACATTGTGATCTGTAATGAGAGTAGGGAACAGGTGGAGGAGACCCTGGAGAGGTGGAGATATGCTCTAGAGAGAAGAGGAATGGAGGTCAGCAGGGCTAAAACAGAATATATGTGTGTGAATGAGAGGGAGGATATTGGAATGGTGAGGATGCAAGGAGTAGAGGTGGGGAAGGTGGATGAGTTTAAGTACTTGGGATCAACAGTTCAGAGTAATGGTGTGTGTGGAACAGAGGTGAAGAAGAGAGTACAGGCAGGATGGACTGGGTGGAGAAGAGTGTCAGGAGTGATTTGTGACAGACGAGTACCAGTAAGAGTGAAAGCGAAGGTCTACAAGAGGGTAGTGAGACCAGCTATGTTATATGGGTTGGAGACAGTGGCATTGACAAAAAGGCAGGAGTCAGAGCTTGACGTGGCAGAGTTGAAGATGTTAAGATTTGCACTGGGTGTGACGAGGATGGACAGGATTAGGAATAAGTATATTAGAGGGTCAGCCTAGGTTGGAAGGTTTGGAGACAAAGTCAGAGATGCAAGATTACGTTGGTTTGGACATGTGCTGAGTAGGGATGCAGAGTATATTGGGGAAAAAATATGCTAAGGATGAAGCTGCCAGGTAAAGGAAAAGAGGGAGGCCTAAGATAAGGTTTATGGATGTGGTGAGTGGACATGCAGGTGGTTGGTGTGACAGAGCAAGATGCAGAGGACAGGAAGAAATGGAAACAGTTGATCTGCTGTGGCGACACCTAACGGGAGCAGCCGAAAGAAGAAGAATACAGATATATATATATATATATATATATATATATATATATATATATATATATATATAGGTTCATAGGTAGGTACTAGGCTATCGACCCTAGGGCCTATACAAGCCTAGCCATAATGATTTCCTGGCTATTGCTTCCCACAAATATTTACTTTCTTGGACCTATTTCTAGCAGGGCTACTGATGTGATCCCCAGGGTGAATTTCCTATCTCCCATCCAATCGTCAAGGTTCCTCTTGAAGAGGGCCATTGAGGCACTCTGCCTGACGTGTAAGGGCAGCCTACTCCAGAGTATGGGGAGTCTCTGGGTCAAGAACCAATCCCTTCAGCATGTTCTATTCATCGTGACGACAAGGTTAAGATCCCTGGAGCGTGTGGCTCGGAGAGATTGGGATTTCTTTAAGTGTAGCATGTCCAACAACTCTGGGTTTGACATGGCCTTGTATGTTAAGCAGAGATCGCCTCTGAGTAGATGATATGTGACAGAGTATAGCTGGAATTTCTTTAGACGGTCAGCATAAGGCATCTGCTTTAGGCCTATGATTCTTTTTTTGAGGTATTTCTGCAGCCTTTTTAGTTGTTGCAGATGTCTTGTGAGGTACATACCAAATGGGACATTGTATTCTATAATGGGTCTAATGAGGGATGAGTTCAGAGGGACAATGACCTCCTTTTTTCTGGATGAAAAGCCCTTTGTGATGAGGTGTGCCACGTAGAAGGATTTTCTAACTGTTGGTGGCTATTTGGTTATGAACAGTGAGACCACTGTCCACCTGTGTCCCTAGGTCTCTTATCACTCTTTCAGTATTTAATGTACTGCCACCTATATGGTAGTTCACAAGTATGTCTTTTTTTTCCCAAAGGGGATAACTATATATTTTTTTGGCATTTAGCTTGAGCCCATGGCTCTGGCACCAGGCATCTGTTTCAGTAAGGTCCTTTTGTAGTATATCCACATCATATGGGGATTCAGTAATGGCTCCCAGCTTGCAGTCATCTGCAAACTTTGTAAGCTAGAGTCCCTTAGTGTTGGCCTGTACTTGAGAGAAGTAGATGTCAAACAAGAATGGTCCCAGGACAGAACCCTGCAGTACACCACTTGTCACTTGTCTGGAGCTGGATTTGGAGTTGGCTACTTTTACAGTGTGTGTTCTATCAGTAAGACAGTTTGCAACCCATCAAGTGACATAGGGATTAATGCCTAGCTTAGTACGTTTATCTATGATTCCAGAGTGGCGGATAGTATCGAAAGTCTTGGCAAGGTCCAGGTAGACTGTGTGAACCACCTTACACTCGTCCACAGCTCTGGAGATTGATTCAAAGATGTCAATCAGGTTCAGGAGGCAAGATTGGCCCTTCACGAACCCTAACTGGGTGGGGTATAGTGTTTGAAGGTTGCCAATGTCTTTGTTTATAAGTTCTGTGATAATACTTTCCATGGCCTTGCAGATCAGGCTCATCAGACTGATGGGGAGTTGTTCCCGGGACCCCCCCCCTTGTGGAGTGGGATGACTGTAGCTGTGCGCCACTCTGTGGGCACGAAGCCTGAGGTGAGGCTGTGATTAAACATGACACATAGGTGAGGTGCCAGTTCATTTTGTAGTTCATACAGTACACAGCCCGGGGTATTGTCTGGCCCCATGGATGCTGTATTCTTGGCTTTGGAGAGTGCGTTTTTTACCTGAGTGGCCGTGATTATTGGAATTTGGCATTCTTTCAGTATTGAGATGGGCCCTTTAGGGGGTCAGAGGGGGGTGAAGTTGCACTGAATATATCTGTCAGGATATTGGCAATATCCTTGGGATCAGTATATCTAGTGCCATTCTGCTGTAGCTCAGAGCAGATCTGATTATTGCTATTTAGATTCTTGACATATCTATAGAATGCTTTGTGGTTGTTTTTGGAATCTTTGGCAATTTTGTTTTCGTAACTAACTTTGGAAGATTTTATGAGGGATCTCAGCTTTCTACTGAGGCTGGTGAGGGAGATTTTTGAATCCTGGGGTCTTCTTCTTTTCTGCAATGGTTTCTTCCTTCTGTTGCACAGTTTGTTTATGGCAGGGAACCACCAGATTGGCTTCCTTTTTTTAGAGGACAGCATCTTGGTTCTATTTGGGATGGCTCAGTCCATGCATGAATGAATGTGCTCATACAGCACCTTAGAGTAGGATTCAGCAGTTGAACTTCCATTTCCCATCTGCATGGGTGCCATGATGTTTGTTACTTCTGACTTGTGAAGCATGAAGTTGGCTTTGGAGAAGGTTTTTTTATGGAGGTTTCCTTATGGGGGTGGGATGTGGATGTCAAGGGTGATTAGCTTATGGTCTGATCTGATCAACGAGGGGGTGACCACTGGTGTGGAGCATCAATCTCCCATGTTGGTAATGACCAGGTCTAGAATATTGGTACAAAAAAAACACACTGAACAACTGGAGAAACAGTCACCATCCACTTTTACTGTGTTCCTAGTACTTCGGCATCAAGCCTTCCAGGGAATTACATTCATTATTCAATTCAATTATACAATAATTGATCAATTAATCAGAGTCAAGAAAGTTAACATCTAAAGTGCATCCTGAACAATAAAGTACTTCAGAAACATTTAAAGTGCATCAAAACATATAAAGTGCAACCCCTTAACATTCCTATTGCATTTAACATTATAATTTAAGAAGTTAATACAAAAGCACTTATGCATCTCTAGATTAACAAATACTAACACATTTTGCCCTACAATGGTTGATCAATTAATCAATGAGTCAAGAAAACTTAAATCTAAAGTGCATCCTGAGCAATTAAAGTGCTTCAGAAACATTTAAAGTGCATCAAAAAACTTTTAAAATACAAGTTCATACAACAGCACTTATGCATCTCTAGAATAACAAGTACTAAAACATTTTGCCCTACAATGGTTGCTCAATTAATCAGTAGGTCAAGAAAATTTAAATCTAAAGTGCATCCTAAACCATCAAAGTGCTTCAAAAACATTTAAAGTGCATCAAAAAACTTTTAAAATGCAACCCCTTACATTCCTATTGCATTTAACTTAATAATTTAAGAAGTTCATGCCAATGCACCTATACATCTTTAGATTAGCAAATATTTAAATATTTTACTCTATACATATAAATCATTCATCCTATATGTCTGAGCATTTATAAAATAATGCATACCGAAATATTTCATCCTATACATGTAAATCTAACTCCATATTAAGCCCATGGGGCCACAAAGTTCCAAAATTAATAATATATCTACTTTCTATCCTTAACAAAATGCGCCTATATTCCATGCCTTGTACTGCATAAGGTTTATTTAAAACAGAAAAAAATAAACTGCTAGTGTTACCATTGTGAACAGTGTGGAAATGCTGGGCCACAGGATTATTAAGCCTAACATGCCTCACATCCCCCGAATGCTCCGTAATTCTTCTGGTTTGGCCTATATACCACTTTACAGGTAGACAATCACATCCAATGGTATAAACAACCCCACTGGTACTGCAATTGTAAGATCCCAGGGCGATGAACTTCTTTCCATTAATCAAAGTACCTGAAATGTTCTTGACTTTGTCACACACCTTGCACCTTCCACATCTAAAGGTGCCTACTGTGTTAGAACCAGTTTCCATCCTACTTACCCTACTGTTCAATAATTACTTCAGGTTGTGAAATCTGCTATGAAAAAAAAACAACCCTGCCCTTGAAAATGTTGCGCACTTCCTCATCCTGCTGTATGATAGGCCAAAACCTGTGCACTAACGCCTTCAATGTAGCTGAAAAAAGGGGAAAATGTATTAACAAAAATATATCATCCTTGCCCACTTTATGATAATCTCCACGCCCATAATGTGTTGCATGACTCCATACTCTCTGACCAGTGATTTGCTTTCTCACTTTTTCCTCAGTCCTCTTTAACACCTGGCTAGAATACCCTCTCTTCACCAACTTGCATCTAACAATGTTAAATTCCCCATCCAATGTGGTTCTGTCATGAACATTGTCACTAATGTACTAAGTACTTTATTGTTCAGGATGCACTTTAGATTTTAACTTTGTTGACTCACTGATTAATTGATCAATTATTGAATAATTAAATTGAATAAAATGAATGTAGTGAAATGTATATAAAGCACACCATTCTTGTGTATGATTTTTCCCTGGAAGGCTTGATGTCGAAGTACTAGGAACACAGTATAAGTGGATGGTGACCGTTTCTCCAGTTGTTCAGTGAGTTGTTTTTTTATCCTTGGTGAGTTGATTCGTGGAGTGGTGTTTCTAGAATATTGGTACCCCTGGTGGGGCTATGAATTAGTTGCTCTAGGGCACTGGAATTTATGAATTCCAAGAACTGTTGAGCAAAGGTGTTGGTACAGGAATAGTTTTCCCATTTAATGGCAGGGTAGTTGAAGTCACCCAGTATTAGGGTGTTTGGTTGTATTTTAATATTTTCCAGTATGTTTAGAAAGGTGTAGTGAGAATCTTGGGGCATGGTGGGGGATCTGTAGCAAGCTACAATTTATATTGTAGTCTTAACTAGTGTTAGTTGCACCTGGAGAATTTCAGATACATTGTGCTGGGCAACCAGCCTGGAGGTGTGAATATCCTTGGTGAATCTGGACACTCCTCCACCTGGACTATTCTAGTTAGAAAAGGCGGGAAATTAGCAAATAAGATATCATTTTTTTTTTTGTTAAATCAGGCTAAACAATGCAGTTATACAGTAAATAAGCACAGAAAGGCTAATGCACTTGAGTGTATAGCCCAGAATGGTAAACTCAATTAAAACTTTGCAAAATTAGAAATTTGAAAATTTAAACTTTTTAAATAAAGCAAGGCAAGTGCACAACCGGAAAAAGACTTACAGGCAGAAATACAGGACCTCCCTCCACATGTAGGATTTTCTAGCTGCTGAGTACATGCAAATGCATTCTCTTTGTGAATAACTTGTATATATTTGTATAGCCTGCAAATACCCCTTTCTTACAGTATAGTCTAATTCCTGTAATTAAACCCTGCCACTTCTTGTTCAACCGTTCAGAACCTCTCTGTTTAGATAACCAGATATAATGTTAGTTGATACTTACATTTGCCCTTGTATGTATACTTATCTTGACATCAGATATTCTTCACGAACATATTGCCTGCTTATTGTGTACTTACCTGATTTTTCACAGCTTTGTATGATTTTGATCAGTATTAATTGCTATGTATGTTTTGCACTGTATTTATTGTTGTATATGCTCTGGCTGAGAAGATTCTTTGGACTAGCCCACCTAAATGGTTAACAAATAAATAAATATAGTGAGACTGAAACATCACCACCTATCCTGTCAAGTCTTTAGCAGTGAGTTTTGTGCTCTTGTGAGTTGTTTCAGTACAGAGAAAATGTCTTGGTTTACTTATTGCATAACTGTTCTGTCAGTTGGTCATCGTTGCAGATGTACTTTCTGCTGGTTTGAAGCATAAGGTCTAACTTATGACCCACTGAAAGTCAAAGGCAATACTATATGGGAATAACTGCTTGAAAAGGAAAGAAGTAACTTATCCAGGAGTGGCCCACCAGTGAAAGTGAAGGAAAGCAGAACTCAGATTGGTGCCACTTTCTGAAGTCAGAGCTGCTTGCTACAAATTAATGTAATAAGCAGCTTGCTCTAGTTAAATCATCAAATCCTGAGCTCTTCTGCATATCTACCATGACAGCAAATGTAGTACCAGCATTAATTTATGAAGCTGCAGTATCTTTGCTGCTTCTTAAAGCAATGCTGGTACTGTACTCCCAGACCATTGGCACCTGCTGAATGTGCATCCTAACAGCTGACAGATGGGAAACCTGCCCTCTTCACCTCTCCCTAGTTACAGCTCTGAAGAAAAAGATTGTATTGGCTCTATGCCACAGACAGATGAATCTTTGATTATGATGCTGATGATGCATAGCTGATTATTGATTTATTGAAGGATCCAACTCTGGGTGGGAGAGAAATGATGGGCCACTGCCTGCTCGTCTGTATCAGGAGGAGAAAGAGGGCCTATGGAACACTGAACATGCCTGGCATCATGTCTCCTGATGGATACTGGGAGCTGGGGCAGGAACATCAGCAGTTAACAAAATGGGCAGGGCATCTGTGGTGTGAGTTACCTTAGAGATAGAAGAGGTTTTCTTACAGCATCCATGTGCAAACCACCTGCAGTGTCAGCTACTATGCAGAGGACTGGAACTTAGGATACAAAAGTCCCTTACAGTGTAACAGACTCTGCAGCTAGATCAGCTCTCAGATCATGTCCATCTCGTATAACCTGATGGAAAGACAAACCCAGACTGCCAGTAAGGGGGTTTTGGCTCTGTGGACAACAGTCTGGGGACACAAGCTAAAGACCCTGCCACAGGAGACTAAAAAAAAATACCTGAGTGTGGCCCACACCATTGCATTGTCTTCTCCTAGCCTATTAATTTGTCAGTGTGAAATGTCAATAAAAATGTTGCCTTCCTTTATACGTGTAAACATTATATTTATAATTAACAATAACCAAAGCTACATAATACGTTCTCTATACCTCCGTTTCTATAAAAAAAGTTATTTTCCCTTTGTTTATTAGGGCATTTCAGAATACTGGAATTTTTTTTACTACAAAACAGGAAATCTGATCTTAATATATAAAAAGCTCTTCCCACAATTGTGGAGTGCCAGCCTAAGTTAATTGTCCTAAGGGTCTCTGGAAGCTACAATATCCACACATCTCCTTTGCTTACAGATTGCTGTTCTGGGAGCTGTATCAGCATCAAACTGAGGTCGTAGTCAGATGCTGCCTCCTGCAACCTGTACATCCTAAGAATTGCTAGATACAAGTTGTCTCTAAAGCAATGCTAATGATTAAGGTGATGCATTCAGTGCTGATATTTACACACTTGATTGTAGCCAAAAGACTGAGAAATTCTTCCACAACCCTGGGATAGTTAGCCACAAATCTTCAAAACTCACGATATGCCTTATGGTTTAAGATAGAAAGCAAGAGTTAATACCTTCAAAGCAAACCTACAGCTGTTTTATTAAAAGGTCAGTAGCTAACTTTCATGTTACCACTGAGTAGTTGATTATGGTCCTTACAGTTGTTTGCATATTGTCCTTTTCTCCCTTGCTGATGGACTACCGAATAGTGTACTTAATGTATAATAGCACTTTTTGGTTGTAATTGCATCTGTAGCCGCTGCATGCGTATGTAAAATGCTGCTAGGTTTTGCCCAAACTAGCAGCCACCTTCCACTCTATGCATTATGAAATGACTACTAGTTTCTGATTTGCATGCTACTTTTTCATAATAATGCACTCTATGCACTTGCTTGCCTCCCACCCCATTTTGATAGTACAATACTGCTGTGATAGAATCACGAGGTTAGCAGTGGGTTGACAGATGTTAATATATGTCTTTCACCAATCAGAGTAACTGAGTGACTCTTGCAATACTTCATATGTTAGGCAGAAGCAAAAATGCAAGAGAAAGCATTGAGCATATAGTTGATGGGGGACAGGATATTCCATATTTAGTCATTAGACAGTAGATTCTCATGTATTTCAGTTAAGGATGCATTCTCAGGATGCATGTGATGCATCCTGGCATAGTTAACTGATAAAGATGGTGTGTTGTCAAGTGTAGAGAGGATGCAGAAAGATGCAGGCAGATTACTGACAGAGGTTTCGAGGACCAAGGAAGAAGATATTAGAATCACTGATTATACTAAGTGGTGATTGTAATAGGACTTATTTTCATTAACCACCATGTCTGTTTAAATTATACTTCTAATGGTCACTTAGGGACTAAGTCTCAGTGCAGATGGTAGGTCTACTGTGCCAGCCATCATTTTTCCACTTGGGCTGCCCTGTATTACCATTGGTTCATTTGTTATGTGACGGTCACAGCAGCACTACAGACTTGCAGGTTTAATGCTATCATGCATGTTGTATACTCTTACTATGAAACCCTTACTTTTATAGTTTTCTTTTTAATGTTTGTAAATCTATTTCTAGCTTATTATACCAATCATTTATAGCTATCACCATTTTATGGTATATCTCTGCAGGAGCTACCCTTTTTAATTAAAAAAAAATAATTACACGCTGTTCATCATTTAAATCGCAGTGGGCATGTTTCTGACTGATGTGATACTACTTGGCTCCCATTTACCTTTCGTCATGGCTTGTCTCTGTGATTTTTGGCTCCATGGATTACACAGTTAAGCCACATAACGGAATTACAACAAACCCAGTAAATGGTACTGAGCTTGCTGTAAGGGTAGATCACTTCTCCATCTAAATTTGGATTTTTTTAGGGTACTCTCCCAGTCTCCTGGATTTTGAATAGTCACATACTTGTAGTGTGTGAGCTTTGTCATTGGTATTTTCCTTCCTTTTATTGGTCTCTGTAGCCAGGGAAGAGCTGGGAGTGACAAGGCATAATCTGTAGGGCCCTATTGTCTCCCCGAAACTAGACAAGCAAACAAGCAAAATGGCTCATCCAGATCCAACCACCCGTATTGAACAAAAATTATATCAAACAATAAAAAGCAATTCAGTTCACAATAAATAACTGTTTAAGAAAATTTTTAACACAGTAAATACAATAAATGCAAGGTTTTATGTCAAACACACACTTTTTAAAGTATTAAAAGCTTTCCGTACTGAACACTAGTTTAATACATAAAATGGTCATTTGTTTGGTGATGTAACCCCTTGACTTTAAAACTGGTTTCAAACTGCACATCTCATTAAGGCCTGGATCACAGGATGTATTTAGCTATCTTATCCAACCAAACTCTTTACATTAAGTTTGTTTGGCATGAAAGCTGGTATTTATGGTGCTAATATCATCATTAAACAGTTCGTGAACTGCACTCTTTGTACTTTTTTTTTTTTTTAATTGTTTTTACTGTTTTATCAGAATTGATAAACATTATTTGGTGCTCGATCATCTTCCCCTGTCTGATACTTTGCTATCTCAAGATTATAGATGAACAGGGCCACAGCCAGCATGTATACTAGCTTTATGTCTTTGTTCGCAGGCTGGCCTTCAGCCTGTGTCATTCCTAAATAAGAGTCTTTAGTTCAGCATGTCTAATTCGGTAGTGAATAAATAGATTCTGGTAGCTGGATCAGAGGGGTTAGTTAGATAATAAATAACTACATGAAGAAACTGGGTTATGCCATACGGGCGATCTTGGTTCAAGACTAAGGCCAGGCTGCTTTTTTGGAGGACAATAAGAAGACTGGATAACAAATGACTGGTCTGCTCTCTTTGGTAGGATGGGGGTGGGGGGTGGAAGTCACACAACCTTATGGTGTGACTGATGGAAAGTTGTTACACTGCCTTACGCTACGACTGCTCCATAATGGACTATCACAAAGGTACAGGAAGGTAGCATGGTGTGACTATGCACCTACACAATCAAGGCATCATGACCTGGATAGATAGAGGAAGGGAAGAAACATAAAATAATTAAAGAGAGTGAGAGAGATAGACAGTCAGACAGATAGACAGACAAATATCTGCATGCACAGAGGCACACATACATGTTTATTATGTTTACTTTATATTGTTTTTACGTTTGGTAACTGGGTAAATAGATTAAACCTGAATAGAAGTGTTCCAGTGATGACAAGAGAACAAGGCACAAAATGCAAATACTACAACAGAAGCTCACAACTTTGTCATAACATTGCTGTACACAATGAATGCATAAATACTACTTTTGCCCAAAATTAGATGTATGTAATCAGAATGACATTCATAAGTCAAAGTCAACAAGGTGATTAAAATGATTTTTCTGCGTCCTTTTTCTGTGTGCTTGCATGTGTCTGTATACATATACATGCTCGAGTGTGCACACGTGCACACACAGGCACACTCAAAGTGTAGTCAAGAGGTAATTAAAATGAAGGCTTTGTTTATATATATATATATATATATATATATATATATATATATATATATATATATATATACATATATATATATATATATATATATATATGTGTGTGTGTGTGTCTGTGTGTGTCTGTGTGTGTGTGTGTGTGTGTGTGTGTGTGTGTGTATACACACACACACACACACACACACACACACACACACACACACACACACACACACACACACACACACACACACACACACACACACACACACACACACACACACATACATACTCACACACCATATCCTCATATAAGCAGTCCTCCATATATTTATTGTTATCTTTTGAAATGGAAGGCACGCAAGCCAATAGTGTTTGATTTCTGAGATGCTCTTCTCCCCCTCTGAATTAATTAGCATAAAGGTCTGACAGCAAGGAATGTTTTATAATTTAGAGTGAAAAACACCTCCCCCAACACTTTGCGTGTTTTTAGTGTGAATCATGGTTTTGCTGAGTAGTGATTCAGGGACATCTTATTAAC
The DNA here is from genome assembly GCF_019279795.1 of Protopterus annectens. Classification (NCBI taxonomy): domain Eukaryota; kingdom Metazoa; phylum Chordata; order Ceratodontiformes; family Protopteridae; genus Protopterus; species Protopterus annectens. Next base: position 323,501,572 of record NC_056740.1, on the reverse strand, counting down.
TGCTCAGAGCATGAGGTTCTGCGTCATTAAAGCCTGTGCGTCATCCATATGTCACAAGTACTAATCACCTGGCCATCCTGTTGCCATGGGAACTCTCCCAAGACATTGCACAGACAGCCGTGATGAATGTGTATAGTCACAGGCTGGGGACAGCAGAGTGGAAAACATAAACAAAAACAAAGAGAAAAAAAAAAGAAACTGATAGTACGATAGCAAAAAGAAGACAGTTTGTACCTTTCTGGTAGTCCTAAACTCATTTGTCTGTTCCATATGGTATGGAAACAGCAAGAAACTTCAGCAATTAAGCCTTTCATACGTGCACACTACAATACATTACAAGTAGACCAGTTCTGAAAGAGATATGTATGCTAAAATGCAAGATTTGTCAGTATTTTACTTCTGCATATTCTAATTAATGTTCATCCTAGTGGCTTATTTATCCCAGTACTCAGAATTTAGGAAGTTCCATAAAAAATTATATCTACTGTTTTGCCCTTCCCCGTGTTCATTCAAATTTCATGTTTTTGATGTACTTTTTTAATTGATGGATTTCTGTATAAAACCTGGGATCAAAAGTCACTCATATAAAACTGAATACCCTGTGGTGTTGCTGGGAATTGACAGACTTATGCTGGGATATGAGAAATATACTGCAGGACATTCGGACAAGAAGGTCATAGGTTGCTGTACATGTACAGTAAAACGATTTAATTGGTTTTATGGTAGTAGATATCCCTTTGGATTCTCAAAAGCTTGCACGGCATGCATGATTAGTGTAAGGGGAAAATCTGCCAATATGGTGGCCGAGCGATCCACGTACGTGCTTGTTTGAAGTGCGTGAATGCTCTAGCACTAGTACTGCACGTTCCCAGCCCCCGTATGTAAATCACCCCATTTGCAGGTGAAAACCATGCAAATTAGGTAAATCTGCCATCCAGGAATCAGGGCATGCAGGACTAGCATAATATGCAGAAATGTACTCGGTTAGTAACCGAGTACAGTACTGCAAAATCCAAAATGGAGCTATGATAGCTCCAAATAAAGCTGCATATCAATTAGGAAGCATGCCAATGGCCATGTAGAAGGCCATTGGCATTGCAAACAATGCAAGATATACAAAATACAACTATTATGATATGTCTGCTGATCACGGCCGTTGAAGCATAGGGCAGTGGTGCGCAAATTGGATAGGTGGGGAAATAAGAAAATAAACCAAAAAAAAGCAGTAATCAGTATTCCGCCATGCAAGTCAATGGTAGGCAAAAGACAACCTGGTCAGTGAGTAGTGGTTGCTAAAGGGGAGGCACAGTGTGACACATGCAACTATGCATTAGCAGGCAATTCTATGCAAATGAGGGGAAGGATAGTGAATCCTGGTTTTCCCCAGCATGTGAGGTGGGTCCCAGCAGTGTATGAGTATGAGTAGCTGAGTGCAAGACTGGGAGGTAGGTGACATCATGTGTGGGAGTGTCAGGCATACTGTCAGCGGATTGGAGCCTTGTGGCACGGGGTTGCATCCAGCTTAGCACAGCAAAGCCAGGGGGTGTGTCTAAACCTGCCCAGCACATACGACAAAGTGTAAGTGGGTGTGCGCGCCGCGCAACAGGATCTACAGGAAGATAAAGGAAGTGAACCCAGGAAATAGCAGCAGTGTGCACATTGGGGTACACTGACTGCGTGGCGCACCCCTGGGATGAATCAGAAGGGCAATGGGAAGGGAAAGCGGCAGTAGGAAGTTAATCAAGGGGTACTAAGTTTGCTGCCAGGTGAAACGTATCGGAACCACCGGTGTAAACAAGCGGGGAACTTTTAACACTCACAACAGCAAAATGTTAGGGGCTGCAATAGCTATCATACAACTTGTGGAAGAGGCTTAGGATGGAGAGGATGGGAATGTTGCTGACCAACCCACAGTGAGGAGACGGAGAAGAGTGTACAGACCCAGGGTAACCTACCAAGGGCTACATGAGCTGGAGATAGTGGAGCACTATAGGGTGGACAGGAACCTCCTGCAGCAGATTGTTGAGCTGTGCCGGTCATGCCTGACACACAGAACTAACAGAGGGAACCCATCCCAGTGGAAATGAAGGTATGTGTAGGCCTAATAATACTAGCTACAGGTACCTTTCAAAGGCCAACTGGCGATATGATGAGGATCTCACAGGCATCAGCATCCATGGTACTCTACCAGTTCCTGGATGCCATGGCAGCACATGTCGGTGAGCACGTATATTTCCCCCTCACCCGTGAGGCATTGGCCAGCAGTATGCGTCTCTTCCAGAAAATAGCAGAATACCCTGAGGTAGTGGGTGCAATAGACTGCACGCACATATGCATCAAAGCACCACCCTGTGAGCAGGGTAGGGTCTACATCAACCACAAGGGCTTCCCCTCCATCAACTGCCAGGTCATGTGCAATGCCCAGGGCATAATACTGAACATGTGTGCTGGCTGCCCTGGAAGTTATCACGATTCCCACATCTGGCATCTGACACAGCTGTACCAGAAATTTGCCAATGGAGACATCCCACATGGTCACCTAGTGGGGGATGCTGGATATGCACTAGAGCTGTGGCTGATGACACCCATCAGAAATGCACACACACCCAAAAAATAACTCCATAATGAGGCACACGCACAAACAAGAATCATAATAGAGAGTGTGTTTGGGATGCTCAAGTCACAGTTCAGGTGCCTGGACACATCCGGTGGAGCCTTGCGGTACTCACCAACTACATGTACCCAAATCTTCCTTGTATGTGCCATGCTACACAATATGTTCCTTTGGAAATAGCTGCAGCAGGAGCAGCAAGGGGCAGGGCCACATAGCCCCCCACCAATGCCAAGGCCTGCACAGGCACAGACTGACTCAAAGTAGGAATAACCTGAGCCTGCCCCAGTAGGCAGAAGGAGGTGTGCCCAGTATGCCCTGGCAAAGAGGCAACGCATAGCACATACACTGACACCGAAGGGACCCAGGGAATAGCACCTCTCTCTGACTCTCACATACAGTAAAAGGGATGCCAAACATTACACAACCTGTGCCTAACCATGCGTAGGCAGTGTACTACGTGCATCTGACATAGGCAGTCCTGCAGCACCACCTGCAATACTGGGACACCCACAAGATAAGGGACTCACACATGCCGGTCAGGAGGGGTGGTCACATACCCAACAACAGTCACAGCCAGCAGGACAGGTATAGACAAACACAAACAAATGCCATACTATAGCCTCTGAATGAGGGGTATGGGTAACTCCCCACCCAGGCCTTCATGGACAGACTACAGCAGGCCAGGTAGTGGGATGTCAGTTGTGATGGCTCAGAAGTCGGAAACTAATGTGTATGCAATCAAAGGTTAAGAATGGTAGTACACCGGTATGGCAGAGCCAGCACGATAGGTAAGACTACTAGCCAAAATGGGCTACAGGACATACCAGTACAGTCCGAGCAAATGTGCACAACTGTCAGGTATGCCCACCACCCCACATAGAAATATAGTAACAGTCAGGTGCACCCCCCCCACTCCTGTGTAGAAACATAGAAATAGTCAGGTGTACCCCCCTGCTATGCAGACATGTTGCAACAGTCAATGCCAAATGATTGGTGGATACCCTGCAGACACAGCATGCCACCTGTTGATGTACAGCACAAAGGTCAGCTGTGCAGTACAAACCACCGGACATGCTCCACACATGCAAAACAGATGGCCTTACTGGGCATGCTCACACACTTAGAGAAATGAAGGCAATGTCAGCCATCAACACACTGAAAGGTCATACTTGGCATGCTCACACACTTAAACACATGAAGGCCATGTATGCAAGCACCAGGGGACCAGACACATCCAGCGGTTGCAATTGTTACTGCAGACACATGTCAGTATGCACCACTCATGCCTTGCACACACACTGGATAAGAATACAGACATATATATAAGGACAACACATCATAATAAGCCAAAGGTAGGTGGATATAGATGTGTAGAAGAGGGTGACCATGACAAGGAACCATCCATGCCTGTCCCACCGAGCACACGGCCAAAGGGCCCCAAACACATCAGGTGCAGATGTCACACACAGCGACCAGTACCTGTCAGCACCACAGACTATGTGGTCCATGTGCCAGCTGTGCAACATGGCCGTATAAGGATGTAGTCAGCTAGTTGCCCTATACATGCACCTGTGACATATGACCCCATGTGTGGCCGCCTGTGGCGTGTCACCCCTGCATGAATGGTGTATGGGCCATGCACACATTGGCCACCCCATAATGGTACCTTGACAAGCCTGCTGAGGTTATCCAATGTGAAATACACTTTTGCAAGAGCTGTAGGTCAGTAATCTCAGTGACACGTCCCATATTTGCATACTGCTGTAGTGTGATAGACTAGTTAGGTAGGAGTTCTAACCCCAGACATGGCAACTGTGAGTGTGTGTCACTGTTTGTGTGTGTGTCTGTCTCTCACTGACTGTGTAGAGAACAATGCCTTTTATGCTACTCACACCTCTTACTATTCGCTTACCCAACTTTGGCAAGGCTGCTGATGTCACCTACCTAGAAATACTCCCCTGGGAAAACTGTAGCCCAATAATCTCTGTAGCGCATGTTGTAACTGCATACTGCTGCAGTGTGATAATGTAGTTAGATAGGAGGTCAAACCCCAGATGTGGCAACTGTGCATGTGAGTCTGTGTGTGAGTATGTGTGCATGTCTGTCTGACACTGACTGTGTAGAGAGCAATGCTTTTTAGGCTACTCACACCCCTTACAAGTCAAATACCCGTCTTTGGTAAGGCTGCTGATGTCACGCAACTTGAAATACACCTCTGGGGTGATCACAGCCTAGTAATCTCTGTAGCACGTCCTGTGACATCATATGGCCATAGTGTCATTAAAAGAGTTAGTTGGGAGTTCTAGCCCCCGACCTGCCGACTGTGTATGTATGTGTGCATGTCTGACTGTGTAGAGAGTAATGCTTTTAGGGTACTCACACCCCTTACATTTCACATACCCCACTTTGGCAAGGCTGCTGATATCACCCACCTAAAAATACTCCCCTAGGAAAGTTGTAGCCCAGTAATCTCTGTAGCGCATGCTGTGACTGCGTACTGCTGTAGTGTGATAATGTAGTTAGGTAGCAGGTCACACTCCAGATGTGGCAACTGCGCGTGTGTGAGTCTGTGTGTGCATATGCGTGCGTGTCTGTCTGACATTGACTGCGTAGAGAGCAATGCTTTTTAGGCTACTCACACACCTTACAAGTCAAATATCCACCTTTGGCAAGGCTGCTGATGTTAAGCAACTTGAAATACACCTCTGGGACGATCATAGCCTAGTAATCTTCATAGCATGTCCCGTAACATCGTATGGCCATAGTGTCATTAAGGAGTTAATTGGGAGTTCTAGCCGCCGACTGTGTGTATATGCATGCATGTCTGACTGTGTAGAGAGCAATGCTTTTAGGATACTCACACCCCTTACATTTCACATACCCAACTTTTGCAAGGCTGCTGATGCCACCCACCTAGAAACACACCTCTGGGAAGGCTGTAGCCCAGTAAACTCTGTAGCACATCCTGTAACTGCGTACTGCTGTAGTGTGATAAACTAGTTAGGCAGGAGTTCCAGCCAGGCAACTGCATGTGTGAGTGTGTGTCTGTGTTTGTGTGCATGTCTGACTGTGTAGAGAACAATTATTTTTAGGATACTCACACCCCTTACATGTCAGATACCAACCTTTGGCAAGGCTGCCGATGTTATGCACCTTGAAATACACCTCTGAGATAATCGTAGCCCAGTAATCTCCATAGCACACCCCATAACATTGTATGGCTATAGTGTGATTAAGGAGTTAATTGGGAGTTCTAACCCCCGACCTGCCAACTGTTTGTATATGCGTACATGTCTAACTGTGTAGAGAGCAATGCTTTTGGGGTACTCACACCCCTCACATTTCACATACACACCTTTGGCAAAGCTGCCAATGTTACGCACCTAGAAATACACCTCTGGGAAGGTTGTAGACCAGTAATTACCATAGCACATCCCTGTAACTGCATACTGCTGTATTGTGAATTAGAAGCATGGTTGGGTTACATCCCCACACATGGCAGTTCCGGATGTATTGTGTGTGTCACTGTTTGTGTAGGGAGCAATGCATTTTAGGCTAGGCTGTCGCAGTCATTTCAAATGCCCTACTTTGGCAATACTGCTGATGTCAGTCAGTGTGAAATACACTTTTGGGCAAGGACTACTCCAGTAATATCCGTGGCGTGTACTATAACTGCGTAGTGCTGTAGTGTAATACACTAGTTAGGTAGGGGTTCTACTCCCAAACATCACAGGTGTGTGTGTGTGTGTGTGTGTGTGTGTGTGTGTGTGTGTGTGTGTGTGTGTGTGTGTGTGTGTGTGAGTGTGCATTTTATAACCCACATCCTGTGTAGAGGTTGTGTGACACCTGTGGCCAATGTGGAGCAGGTTTTGCATATTTCTTATATGGTGGCCATGCTATATATCATAATGTCCACTGTACAGGGATAACACATGTGATATGGCTGAAAGGCCAGGGTGCAGAGCCATACACAGACATGTGACATCAAGGCCAGACAATCACAGTTAGCAACCTCAGTATTACCCAGAGCACATTCTCACCCCATGTGTCATACACGCACACACATGCCTAGGTAACAGCCAATATGTGGATAGTACACTGTATATTGGCCACTGATAGTAACTATGGAGTGACAGCGGTGGGCCACAGAGGGCATGACACCCAGTTCATCAGTCCAATATGCACATATGTGCAGACAGTGCACCTCCCCCATGTTCTCCAATGGACACCTGCACCACCTGTGGTGCCATCACATGTGTCCCACAACAGATATACCATGCCTGACAACATACTCGTATGGACAGATGCCACTGACACCAAGGAATGCTGATAGCATGCACTCCATGTAGGTGCAGGGTAAAGCTGCTGGCCATTTCCAGCTCCCACCACAGATGGGCAGGACTGGCACATCTGATGATAATCTGTGTTCACAACATGGGCCGGACACCCCAGGTACAGTTCCACATGTCACTGTACATGCATGTGGGAGGTGTGCACATCCCAGACACTGTCCATGTCATGGACAAAGGAACACAGACATGGCAAGCGATGCACAGCATTGCCCACACACACCAGATGGGGGACACAATATTCACCTGTGTGGGCAAATGCAGACACTACATCCCTGAGCCACAATGTGGACCATTGTCATGTGGCCTGATACCAAGGTACACCCATCGCCTAGACTTGGACAGCCATCTGGCACAGTCGAACACCACACACCTGTGCAGACATGCAGCCATGCATGTCAGTACTGGCACCCTGTGTGTTTTTGTGTGTGTTGCATGCTTCAGATGTTTACATCCACACTCCCTACAACCCCCATGGGCATACTGCAGCATGCTGTCTGATGTCAGACACCTTCCCATACCCTTCTCCCGTACAGCCCCTGTATGACCTGTGTGGTGAATGGGATACCGGCACAGTGATGTGATGTGACAATCCCACAACCAATGAGTTGTACACCTGGCCCTGCCATGTGTGTCAATGCATGTGTGTCCTTGTGAGAGTGTAGCTTTGTTGACGCTGGCACCTGTTCATGCCGACAGGCATGTGTATGTCACCTACCATACAGCTACTGTATCCTTGTTGCAGATGTCACTCACCATCACATATATGTCCTGAGTGCTCCACAACAGGTAACCCATATGGCACATCCAATAATTGCAGCGAATTATGCTAGCACTACATAGTTGTCAGGAGTTTGATACCCTGTGCTGCTAGGTGTGTGACACAAACATGCTTCAGTTTTACCCTCCCTGACATGTATTTGGCTCTGTCTGCATCCCCCACCCCCTCTCAGGTGGATGTGGAGACCTACACCTGCTTTGCTTAGGCAGCAGCATGTGTAATGTAAGTAATGCTCATGATCAGCTAATGGCCTCTGCATGAATTGTAGCCCTCCCCTAGTTGATTGCATGTGAAACATCTGTGGTAACATTCCCATAGCCAATTGTATGGAAACATACTCCAATACCTTGGAACATCATGGTGGTGTTGGCCCTTTTCACCCACTGTGAGCAAGAACTAGATCTGTCGTGTGGCAAACAGCATCTCAGATGGATTGTGGTGTACCTCTAACAACATACACCGTGGAAACAGTGCAACAAACAGGGGGTGGATGTGCCTGACCTGACTAAAGACTGTAAGTGCCGCTATACTGCATTTGGAGTAATGTTGCTTTCATATTGTTTGTGAGGATATGGCTGTTGCACATGTCTCAATACCTGCCATGTCAGTTCCATGATTATGGGGAATCACCATCTGCAGGGTCATCTGCAGCCTGGGCAGTGTTGTGTCTGTGGTTGCATGTGTCACCCATGGAGTATCTAGCTGACGACTGCTGAAGGTAGTGTGAGGGTTGCAGTCAGTAGATGGAGAAAACTGTGGTAGTCAGAGACGTCATATCCCTCAAAGGACATATGTTGCAACAACCCTGTAATAACAGTAAATGTATGTGGTTATCACAGCAACATGTCAATATTGGCCCTGTGTATGTGCTCCCAGCCACACCTCTGTCAACCTTTGTATATATGTCATGCATGAAGTGGTGTATATGTGCTGTAAACCATGCTTTGTGGCATCATATCTGAGTACAAGCCACTGATACATCTGACTGCTACACATGTTATGTACAGTAGGGGTTACATTGCATGACATTACCTGCACATTCTGTGGATGTTCGTACAGTACTGAGGTCTGTGTACCTATGGTGAATGTCAACAGTTTGTGTAGTGCTGATATGTACCTTAGCCTATGTACAGACTGTGGTAGATGACATTGTTCTAGTTCCCCTACTATCAGGTATTACCTGCCCCACTGTATGGTACTGTAGTGGCGTACATGTTTGTAGGGCCATAAACACGCGTGTCCCATACCACAGACAGCCACCAGACCAAACTGTGTAGCAGGCCTGTATATGTAGGGTCAGTCTGTGAGTGGCACATATGAGGATGGTGTTGAACACATAGTCCATATACTGTAATACCATGCAAGCTAACCATATGTGGCTGTGGCTGTGTTCACATAGGTTGTGGATATGCACTGTCACACAGGTGTATCTTACCCTGTGCTGTGACATGCCTGTTGAGCCTGCTTTATATGTAGGTACATGTGCAGTCCCCCTTGGGAGGTGTAGGCCAGTGTTGAGCCAGTCTGCGCCTGCACACTGCGTTGTGACATGCCTAGCAGCTAAGTGTACCTACCCAGTGGGATGTCATGTGCAGATACTAGCCAGATGTCACACTGCTGGTCCTCCCCTAACAGTCATGTATGTCAGACAGGACAGTGGGATGCAGTGCAGATGTATGTCAATATCTATTGTGTAGTTTGTGGCCATGGCACCCCTGTACCAGCGGTCATACTGTTACAGGCCAGGCAGGGGTGTGTGACTGCATGACCTATGGTGGGTATCATATACCGGTCGTTATGTGTAATACCCATCTACATGGCCATCCACATCCATATTGTCAGGCATGGTACACATGTGTAGCACTAAAGGCTTATGTGTATACCTCTGGACTGTACAGACTGTGTCAGACCCTCCACATATATTGGCCAATATCTCTGCTGCAGTCCACAGCAGCATTACATGCTAGCAGCGGTACTGTACACTGATGTCCTTTGGATGTCGTTCAGTAACCAATGGCACACATGTTATGAGAAGATGTGACCTCCAACACACACCATGTCTGTGAAGACAATCCCAATGACAGTAGCAATAGTCTACTAGTATACCTGCTATACATACCTGACATCCCCTGCAACTATAACATTGGGAACATACGGGCTGGGGTTGGCCTACACTTCATGTCCAGGACATATGGTGGGAATATATGTACATATACATATCCAGATAGCCAGATATATGATTACACATGTGTACTACACCCAATTAACACTGTCATGGCAACCACCCACTATAGATTCCCACAACATGTATGCGTGGTCCCATTGCATCTCCTGTGTGATGGGCATCCGTCCTGTGTGTGGGCAGCAGTGCTACTGACAACATGTAGCAATACCCCATACAGGAAAAGTGGCACACTCAGGGCAGCCACATATTTGTAGGAGGATCAGGAAGTACAGACAGACTGCGAGTGGAGTAGTGTTATGCTTTGTACAGTACTGGTGTTACAGGTTGTGGTTGTACATACTCGTTTGCCATGGAATGCAGTCCGTCCGCATAGCACACAACTGTGGGCCTACTCTCATGCCGGCCGGAGCTGTGCCTGTCATGTCTTGTCTGTCCACCACACAGGTCTTGTGTCAGATAATACACTGGCAGTGTGTGTGTTGCGTGTTACCGGTACATGGCTACATCCATGACCGTCTCTACCATCACTTCCCTGACTAAGGGTATGTTACAGACTATCCCGTAACACCTGCACCTTGTGTAGTGTATGGCAACAGTTGTCCACATATGTGTCTGTATTCCAGCCTCTGTCCAACACCTACATACCAAGCTTTGCAAATATGTCATGTTGTCAGTGGTTGAGCCATAGTGGGCTGGGAGTATAACACCCTGCCATGTCTGCCATCAGTCCACTGCCGTTGTAACCCCCATACATATGTTTGGGTTGGGGCCATATATGTGTGGGCCCTACCTACACAATACATGTGTGCCCTCATGCACTGCAGAGCCCATTGTATGTCACAGTGGTATATGGCCCTGTATTACTGAGTCTAGGGGGGGGCACCAGAAATTACCTAGGCTGCTACAAAATGTGGGGGCATCAGGGCTGAGCTGCCTTAAGGTATCTGGATGTACAGTACCATATACTTCACCTATATACACATTACTGACATGGATCTGGGTACTGCAGGACTACTGCCCCCTGCCATACAAACTATTATGTGTGTTGGTGTGCTCATGATGATGTCAGTTATGCCATGTTATGTAGCAGTTACAACGCATGTGGTCATATGACGTCTATTCCACCTACTGTGTTTGTACAGTGTGTAGATAGAGGATGCTGAACTACACACTTGGAGTACATACTGTTGATTGTTAGATATCCTGTGGCCCAGTGTGTCTTTCCTATTGTACAATGTGAATGGCTTGGCCTGGACAGCAACAGCTGTGAACCTTTCCAGCCTACTGTATGACTGTATCTGGTCCACTGTAGCATCACTCCATTGAAATAGTTGTCAGTGTCTGAACAGCTATATGGCATGGCATGTAGAACTGTAATAGTACATGATGAAAGGTTCCCATGTCTGCAAACCTGTGGGTGTTGTTTTACCTATGACCTGTCTGTGGGTGTATGTTACAGGCAACGATTATCATTTGTATGGGTGGCACATACAGTGTCCAGTCATTCAGGGGTCAACTGAAGGCATAGTTGATGTTCCATATTGTGTGCACCTACCACTTATGTATCATACTGTACATATAACTGAGTGTGTATATATAGTCACATGTATGTGTACACACACACACACACACACACACACACACACACACACATATATATATATGTAAATATGTATACCTGTATCTGGATATCTGTGTCTGTGTATCTGAAGCCTGGTAATGTTGATAGCTTCCACATAATACATTACCCATGGGAGCCAGACTGTACTGCATGATATGTTACCAATACCAGCCTGACATCATACAGGTGGGATGTAGTACAGGTAACATCATGTGCTCATGTTGTCACTGGCCCTGGTTATGGGATCTCCAGTACTTGGTAGTGTATTGCAGGGTGAATGTGTTTGGCTGGGGAGGATGCCTATTTGTACAACTCATATAGTGTGTGGTGCCTCTCAACCCCAGTAACATAACATGTAGCCTGTTACACTCCTCTCCCTAACAGCGACATGTGCCTTGCAGTACCAGCACAACAGTGTTGTACCAATGGGTCGGTAGGCATGGGAATCCCATTGAGGTCTGCCACATGTGTGTATGTGTGCATATCTTTAGGGTACACCATTCTGAGTCCACATACTCCTATTTTGATGCACATTGCCACACAGTAGTACGGATATTGTTGTTTTCACCCATAGGTGTGGCAATGCAATGCATGTGCATCACATACATATCCCTGTGGTACCACTGTTGTGATATGCAATGGGTTGTTTTTGCATTGTGGCCAATGTGTGATAGTGGGTATGTCAGAGTATCATGATGGGTTCTAGTATGTACAGTATCCAGTGGGGGATATGGGTGCTGTGTACACTGTCTTTACACCATGGTACACCTGGTATATGGCCCATGTACCACTCTCAGGTGGCCAATGTCACCATCACCCATACAGATAACAGATAACAGGATACAGCCCACTTACACATGTGTTGTGTGCAGCCTACCTGTAACACATTGGACACATGGACTTGTTAGTTAGCAACTAGACAACCAGGTCCCTAAGATGTGTGTCTACCTGTTATGTGTCAGTCAATGTGTATATGATGGTATGACACACTATGTATTCTTCATATACAAACATTACATCCCCCATTACCATATTGTACATGTCTGTGGATGGTCTGCATGTACCACATGACCTGGTACACACCTCACCCTACAGATGGTGTCTTGTGTGCAATGACAGCCACTCAGTTCAGTAGCACTACATAGCCTGGTTGGGGTCTAGACACAATGTTGCCAAGTAAGGATGTGTTTGTATGTGGATGGGTTGACATAAGGATGCAGATTATACCTGTACCAGCAGGCCACCATTCAAGTTTGCATGGCCAATAACTGTTATACATACCTGTGGCATGTGTGCAACTGTACACCACATATGTCACGGCCATGGTGTCACCACACTGACATACCCTTGTAGAATATGACTGTGGACCATCCTCCTGATGACACATGTATGCCTACAGCACAAATGGATGATAGTATGGGGATATCAATTGGTGTTAACAACAGCTGAGATGCATCATAGCTGCATGGCTACACTACCTGACATGTATGCAGTACACATTACCCCTGACTACATTCTACATTGCAGTACATTGCGGCACTCTATCACAGTCACCGTGTGCATCAGAACCATGTTAGCCTGTCTCTACATCGATGTTATGGATGACAGGGATGTGGCACAGATATCATCATATGCACAGGGTATGTGAAAGTCATCTTAGCTGCATGGCTACACTACCTGACATGTATGCAGTACACATTACCCCTGACTACATTCTACACTACAGTACATTGAAGCACTCCATTACAGTCATCATGTGCATCAGAACCATGTTAGCCTGTCCCTGCATCGATGTTATGGATGACAGGGATGTGGCACAGGTATCATCATATGCGCAGGGTGTGTGAAAGTCATCTTAGCTGCATGGCTACACTACCTGACATGTATGCAGTACACATTATCCCTGACTGCATTCTACACTGCGGTATGTTGCGGCACTCCATTACAGTCACCGTGTGCATCAGAACCATGTTAGCCTGTCCCTGCATCGATGTTATGGATGACAGGGATGTGGCACTGGTATAATATGCACAGGGTGTGTTGCAGGTGTGCCAGAGGCTGAGGGTGGTCTAAACATATGTCACCATGTGTATGGGTGAGGGGTGTGGTTCCTTGATTGGGGCATGGTGATGTGGCGTGTGTCGGTATGGGGTCACCCTAGGTGTGGTTGCATAGTGTGTGGGTATGCATGCACACAGTTCCGCCATGTGGCTGCCCTATACAGATGATGTTGGACAGCTGCAGACCATACCTGGCAGGGTGTGCAGTTATCTGCCTCTGGCCACAGACATGCTGACTGTGCCTGCCAGGGGTTCCACGGGCACGTGCAGGTACAGACCTTGAGGAGCTACGTTCCCCTGATGATGACATATGTCCGCTGGAACCATGTCCCAACTGAGACTGACCAGGGCCACGTGCACAAGGCCTGCTGTGATGTGGTGTGGACAGCAGCCCCTGTGGTGTGCAGGGGCTGGTACTGCCACTATGGGAGTGGCTGTGCATCTTGGCATGTCCACATTGACTGCCAGCTGCTGGTGTCTCTGGCATACGTCCACACGGCAGTCGCACCACTCCCACCACACATTCTAGCACAGACATACCACAGTCGAGGAGGCCAACCATCTCATCCCACTGTCTATTGATGACCTTGGTATATTCATGGAAGGCACCAGCGAGTTCATGGAGGTTGCCACTTACAGCTGCGAAATCAGACCTCTGCAGCCTCAGGACCTGTCTGGTGTGCATTTCCATATATGCCTGTGCCTCCATTATGGTCTGAGACATGCTCCTGGTGGTACCAGTTGTGGCGCCTCTGCCAGGGGCATGATGACCTGAGGTCCTCCCACAAGCACCATGGTGCATCTGCCTATGTGGTGGCCTTCTGGACATCTGGCTATGCCGACTGTGACCCAACACAGTTGGCATGGATACCACACTTTCCTGGTCATTGACACCAAGCGCCAACTGTCCCTCTGCTATGGCCACATCTGATGGGGTTTGTAGGGACACTGTAAGTGTGTGCAGGCTTGGGGTGGCTAGGAGGGTGATGACACATATTGGAGCAGTATCGGCCTCTGACAACCCCACCTGTGCCTCACCTGTGCCTTCATCATCATCGGTGTCTGTAGGGACACCTACCTCAGTTTGCGTGCAGGAGGGGCCCTGACCCACCTCACCACCTGTGGGGGAAACAAATACACATGTTAAGTTCTGTACAGCATTGCATAACAGTACACACACTCACACTGACAGCCACCTTACTACCTCACTTTCCCTGAGTTTACAGACAGTCCCACAGTCAGTTACATAAGTTTCCCATCCTGCACGGCACTTGCTAATATACACACATCACTACAGCCCATTAACATATCATTCATCTCCATGCCTACAAGTGTGGTTAAAACATCTGACCTGTTACTCCATCGCCTCCCTGACTTGGGTGTAGTAGGTTGTACATGGCCTCACTGCTGTCACCCTGTATTACCCTGTGTATGGCCAGTAATGGTGTACGAGGCCCCTATATGGTTGGGGCTGCTATATTCAGTACATATGTCACACACCAGAGCCTCATACTACAGTCTTGCTCAGTCCATGCCACATCTGCTGCACAAGCGACCCATCATGTGGACAACAGTACTACCTGGATACACTCACTGATGTGCTGTGGTAATTCCCCATTACATTTGTAGTGCTGCATATGTGGGTAGCTGGTTACCTATCTGCTGCTGGACATATGATGTGTATACTTGGTATGTACTGCACCTCCCAATGCATGCTCCATGCTACAGACCTTGTTATGCTATTAGCTGTCCTGTGTTCACATAACTAACAGGTTGTCCTGGTGTCTCATGTCTCACTCCATGTACAGCACAATCCCAAGGGGAAGTACCGCCATGTGGCCAATTCCACTATTGCCTGTGCATACACGGACACACACACACACACACACACACACACACACACACACACACACACACACACACACACACACACACACACACACACACACACACACACAAACACCTACACACACATCTGACATGCATCGTCCACACTCCACTAGATTGCACTTATGAATACAACCATGATGCACACACACACACACACACACACACACACACACACACACACAAACACACACCACACTCCTACATGTGGATTTGCACAACATTTGTACACACAGTCCTCCCATTACCCTTCTATCAGCATGCATTATGTATGGAACTCAACAGCATGCAGTGCAGCTACAGTGACATCATGCTAGTGGCAGTATACATGTGTGTGAGGCATGGGCTTTCTTGGTAGTTGATGGCCCTTCCCCATGTTCACACTGCACTCATGTACAAAGTGTTACTGTGGACCTGTTCTGCACCCTGCCTTGTACTATGCACCATACCTCGCAGGTGTAGAAAGCATTGATGCATCTGTAGTACTGTGTCGGTTATGTCAACTCCAATGCTCACAGCCCCTATGTGTTGTAGCAACTCATTACCTGAGATAATATATGAACAGCTATCAGTTGTGGATGCCTGATCACAACATCAGCAGTGCATGTATGACCAGTACATGGCTACTACACTGACAACCAGCGGACCTTACCATGGCTGTGAGGGGTGCCCTACACATGTCCCAGACCTCTGCATGGTTGCAAGGGCTATTCTTGTACACATCCCTTGGAGTGCACACACTGCTGTCACGAGTGCTATGGGGTCAGGGTTACATCTGCAACATTTACTTAACCTGATTGTGTTAAGCTGCAGCCATGGTGGTGTTGAGTCACACATGTCACTACTGTAGGCCGTATGTCCTGCCACACTTCACATCCCTGTGGATACATTGCACATTGTCAGGATGTTAGATATCTTGCATGGGTCTGTTGTACCCTTCCCATACCCCAGCACAGTCTCTACTGTGATGCAGTGTATTTCACAGCAACAAAGTGTGAACGTGTACAGCATGCAGTATGGGTAGGTATGTTAGATGTGTGCATGGGATATCGCATAGCTATTACATGCTCAGTTTATCATCATATATGAACACGAACCATACTCACCGGCTACGGGCTGCTGCCATGATGGTATCCTGGAGGGACCTGTATAGGAGTGTGAGAAAGTTGATGTCAGTGGCCACAGCTGTGGCATTCATAAAAGGTGAGTGCAGCATTATGTTACATTAACAGTAGAATTACACAATATTACAGCTTATACATAACTGTTTATTATTGCTACACAGCAGCAGACTATGTATATGACATCTCAGTTTTGCATTATGTACCTGTACAGATGCAGATGCATACACATGAGTGGGCTACCGATGTGCCCTTGGGCCTTACCTGCATGCTCCTCAGCTGGTGTGTCATTGGCACCCACCTCCAAGATGTGCCCTGCCAGGTGTTGATGCTGCAGGTGGACAAGTGCCAAAAGGCTGCTGAGAAGCTCCTCCACACGGATGAAGGGTGGATGGGCGGATTGCCCCCGCCATTGTGAGGTGGTTCCCCCCTTACGGCAGCTGCATGCTGACGTACATGGTGAAGCAGGTCGGTGCAATGATGCCAGACCTGCTCATAGTAGCGGTTATGCAGTCCAACATCATTGACTCTGTGAATTAGCTAGTTCCACAGGGCAGTCCTCTCCTGCTGGTCATGGGTTGTCCGGCCAAACAGGAGTAGATAGTGCTGTACCAGGTGGTCAGTAATGATCGCTGTTTCAGTGGCACTGTATGCGGGAAGACAGCTATGCGACATGTTTCCTGGGAGACATAAGGATGGAAACAGGTCTGAGCCACCCATACAGCAGGGTTACCATAGTTCTCAATACACATATTTGTCTTCCCTCACCATATCAGCTACAACAAACCGTTCACAGACTGCAATTGTTATGTCAGCTGCTTACCTACCATTGGGACATATGTTGTATTGTACCAAGCTTTGTGCTATGTGTATGTGACACAATTTGTGCTATGTGTTTGTAGCCATGCTCCCTGTGAGGGCACTTATCTTTGCTGGCCCATTACAGACTATTTCCCCTGCATGCCATTGTCAGTGCCACTATATATATGTGTATAAATATACATCTATGTACATATATGTGTAGATATATGTTGTACGTTGTTGATATACCTATGTCTATATGAGTGTCTGTGTATCTGTACACATACACGTCACATTCTGCATCACACAGATATGTGTAATGCATACAGACATCTGGTCCGCATTCTGTAACTGTCTTTCATTTGCAGCCACACTGTTCTGCCTTGCTGCAACACAGACAGGTGCCACATGTGAACACAGACTAACATTAGGGTGGTAAATATGGTGTGAGATTGCTGGTATGCCTATTACACACCTATGGTATTTATGCATGCTACATTACACATTAACATGACTGTCCTGCAAGTGGTGTGCTCTGACACCCATGTGTCTATCATGATGGCAGTACATCCACCACCAGCTATTGTCCACACTAACATAACATACACAGATATTATGGATGACATCTTTGTCATTCATTGCTGATCTGCACAGTTGGCTGGTATGTCCCACTGCTTACAGGGACACACAGTATTGTCCAGAGCAGTTGTTCAGTGGGACATAATTACTGGGACAACTACAGATGGCACATATCAAACATTCTACATCATATATTTTATTAATCTATACCACATACTACATTAAATTACATACAGTTATGTTTTACATACCTTTTATTCTTTGGATGAGTGTGTCACCTTCCCGGTTGTGGCTTGAAGGTATTTGTTTCCCACTGTGTGAGTTTCGTTTTATAAATCTTGTTTTTTTTTCTCTCTCCCTCTCCAGTAGAGCAAATGAGTTAGTTTGAATGGATTTCAGCATGGCTTTTGTAGGTGATGCACATGATCAGGTGATGGGCTCTGCACCAATCAGTGTGCAACAGTTGCGGACTGCATGCAGTTTGCTGTGTAGTGATTCAGTTAACCATTGTCATGGCAAACCAGTACTATAAATTGCTTACTCATGTGGGCATTGACCCTTCACCTTTCCAGTATGGAGGACATCCTTCCTGCATGTGGGCAGCAGTGTTACAGACAGCAGGTTGCAGTACATATTACAGCGGGGCTTGCAGACACAGGACAACTACACAATCTTAAGAAGTTCCAGACCTACAGACAGAGTGAGTAGTGTTGTTATGTGCATTGTATATTGCTGGTCTTGCAGTGTTTGCGTGTACATAGTAGCTTAGGATGGAATACAGGCTGTCTGCATAGCTTTCAACAGTAGGTCTATCCACATGATGGCCAGTGGCTTGTCTGTTTGCTTTTGCCTGTGCACCACACAAGTCTTGTCCTAGATATATCCCTGGCAATCTGTGTGTTGCATGCTATCAGTACATGGCTACTTCCAATTGTGTTTCTGATGTGTTATTCCTGCATAAGGGTATGTTACAATGAATCCTGTACCACCAGCAATTTGCAGGGTATGTAACAGTAATATTACGAGTATGGCCCTGTGTTCCTGCCTCTGTCCTCCACATATACGGCTTGCTTTGTCCTGCTGTGATGCGGTTAGGGTTTGTTAGGTATTGGCCTATCATTACTTACTGCTAGCATTCCTGCTATCATCTCAGTCATATCGTGGACTCCCATGACATTTGTTGGTCAGGGTCCATGCATGTGACAGATACATAGACATTATCACAGGTAATAAATGTTCCCCTGGGCCTTGACTACAGGGTGTAACTGGTGGCTGCTGAACTACATCTGTTATTGTTTATTGTTACCTATCTTGATGGCAAATCCTTTGTCTACAGTTGTACAAATTGACGGGCTTGGCATCGACAGCATAGTATGTTATATATCCACACTGTCTGCATCTACTTTTTTGTGTGGGTCTTGCATTCCTCACTGATTAAATAAGTCCAGATCTATGTGCTATAGGTAATGGCATACATTATTGTAAAATACACCATTAAAGGTTGTCTGTGTATACATACCTGTGTGTTGTCTCATGTCCTTTGAATAGTAGTGGGTCTATGCATAATGCAGTGCTCCAGTTCAAGTGTAAATGTCATTTAGTAGGTTATACAGCAAAACGATGTTGATATACCGATTTCACATGGAAAATAGAATGTGCTGCAGTGGGACTTAAATTGGGAATGCGTTCGTGTTAGGCAGATGCTCTGCCCATTACACTATTGCAGTTCTGCTTACTTTGCATATTTCTACCTTAATGTCATACCCATGCTCCCTATCCCTGGCCCCCGAGCTCCATGTACACAACATCCATCCATTCTCCAGTTCCTAGCCCTGCCATACCACACATCTCTGCACGTCCCAGTACTCCTCCATTTTACTGTCCCACTGCAACCTTCTGCAGGCTCTTCATCTGTTTAGTCCACATACATTCGAGCCTTCCCTTGATCCTCCTCCGATACTGGTGGAAACATCATTGTGACCCACAAAGTCTGGTGCGTCCCGCCAGGGACAGACCTGTTGTTGTGTCATGAGTAGGCTTTGCTGGTCTACACTGTTTTTCCCACTGGTAGCATCCTGCCAGTGGTTTGAGAAGCAGTGGTTTGCTCAAACACCAGACCAGCCTCATCTCCCGCTTCCACGGATGAAACACCCCCTACGGCGTGCCTCATTTTCCATTCCTCTCTTCAGAATTATACAAGACTACTGTTCTCACAGTATGCGTGGACAGGCACTGTTCATTGATACTCATAGACTGCTCAGAATACTGTGACTGAGCACTGTGCACATGTTTGCTGGTATTAATGAACATACTTACATACATTTCCTGTACTGTTGACTGACTGTGCCAGATTATATGTTTGTGATAACAGCGGCTGATTGTATATCTGCCATGCCTTTGTGGTAACTCACTTGGACTATAGTGTGCAGGGGGGTGCCTGGGAGTGGTGGTTATGTTGTTACTGGCCATGAGGAGGGCTGTTGGCTACAGTGTGCCTAAGGCACTGTGGGGGAAGTGTAGGCGGGTATGCGCTGGTGTGCCGCGAGGCTCAGAGTTGCTGACCACCAGTTATGGTGCCTTACACTGGGTTGGCCTCCACATTGCTTAACCAGTGTGGGCATTACTTACCATCACCCAAACAGGTGTACTCCCACTTGCTGCTGCATACCCCCATGCTACTTCATGTACATGTTGGTATTATACATGCTTAAGTCAGGTGTACATGTCAGGTATGACTGTTCATGAAGGTCAGTGTAAGATGAAGTGGGATTCAAGTTTAGCAGTTCTGGATAGGTTACACTCAGGTATTTGGGTTAGGTTTAGTTATGCCATACCTGTGTTGTAGAGTAGATGTGAATAGTGAAGGTGTAGGTGGGTAGGTGGAGGGTGGGACATTTTAACTGTATAGTAGGCCATTCGATTGGTGGGGGAGCAGTAGTGCAGGTTTGCAGGGTGTTGGGATATGTATGTGAGGCAGGACAGGAGGTGTCAGTGTCAGTAGTTTTTGTAGGGGTATGGAGTGTTAGTTGGGGGGTGGTGGACTTCACCAGATGGTGAGCAGGTGGTGATCCAAGTGTGCTTGGGTTTTCCCTTCATGTGTTATTTACATGTGTAGTCTGGGACAGCTGCGGTAATACACCTGGGTTGGGGGTTCCAGATTCTGCCAATATAGTGGTGTGGAGGGTGTCACCTACTTGTGACTGTGAACATTACAACGAATGAAACAGGGGTCGATAGGTAAGTGGTGTTATTGGGCCACACAGAGGGGCTGATAGGGTACATGTCCAGGGATGTGCAGGACAGCTGATGGGAAGGTCCACAGCTGTCCATTTCTTCTACAGCGACAGCTATGTATATACCCTGCATTTGAGGGTAGGTCTGGACACTCACACCCCTGGGTGGGGGTGAAGACAGCAATAATACTTTGTGATGCCAATTAGTTTGGCTTACACGTCTACAGTGGGGTGTTGTAACCATGTGTTCTTTGGTGTCTTTTATTGGGTTTGCAACAACACATCTGGTTATTCTACCCTTTGCCCTGTAAACTAGACATTGCTGCTGTGGGACTTGTACCTGGCGTGGCTGCTCGTTAGGTGTCGGGTCTGCCCAATGCACACTATTGCTTACATCCCTGGGGCGGTCCACATAGAACTGCTCCAACCAACACCTGAATGCCTAGGCCCATAATTACATACCCATAGTTCCATACCCGCACCTCCTCTTCTGCACTCTTCCTTACTCCGGGTGCAGGTCAGGTCTGGCCACACCAGTACACACTGCCCACTCCCCACTTCTCAGGACCCATCACGTATGTTGTCTCACCCAATGGATCATCAGGCTTCCCCAACCTTGCAGTCCGAGAACATGCATGCCCTGCTGTTGGACATCCGTGTAATGCCCGGAAACCCAAATATCTATAGAATTTTTGGGTTGTCCCACAAGGGACATTCTTGTCTTTGTTTCAAGATTAGACTTGGCGGGTCTCTTCTACTGGTAGTATCCTGCCAGTAGTCTGAGAAGTAGTGGTTTGTTTACTTTTATTGTGTTTGTATGTTTTACCTGTCTAGCTGGGGGGGGGGCTTGATGCTACGTGTTACACGTTTGTTGATTGGGCCCCTCACCCCCATTGGCACGGCCTGTGAACATATGTAATTCTTAACTGCTGTATCATATCCTAGATATATATATATATATATATATATATATATATATATATATATACATATATATATATATATATATAAAACGTGTATATATATATAATGTGTATATATATATATATATATATATATATATATATATAATGTGTGTATACACACATATATATACATACATATATATATATATATACATACATATATATATATATATATATATATATAATCTGTGTATGCATATACATATATATATATATATATATATATATATATATATATATATGTATATATATATATATATATATATATTGCTGTAAATATACCTAAGGACATATGGATGTATGGGTGTCTGTATATATATATATATATATATATATATATATATATATATATATATATATATATATTTATATATATATATATATATATATATATATGTCTATGTATGTATACATTTGTACTACAGAGAGGGTGAGGTATATCTCCATGTAGTTATGGGTATATATACACACACATACCTCTACATATTTAGCTACATATCCTATAATGTTGCCTGTTATTGCTGGGTACTGTGTTTTGTGTGCATACCGGCCATCCTTGTGTGCCATGTATGCTTTGTGATACCTACAACTAAATCCGTTAGTGTACACAGAGTCACACATAAAATCTATTGTTAGTACCAAGTAATCATTTGTCCCATGTGGGACAGGCCGAACATTGGGTATACAACTTTTGTCTACACCCAGAGTTACATAGGTACCCATGGCTATGTGCATGGACTATGGCGTGTGCCAGACCTAGGATACTTGGGTTGAGACAACACAAGGGATGGATCCCGAGGTGGGGTGTGTGGCGAGGGCTATGTGTGGTGGTGTGGTAGCTACGGGCCGGTAACTAGGGTAGGTATGGTGGCTGCATGTGTGCAGCAGGTGGGGGGAAGCAGAACTGTGGGTAATGAATGTCTGGGTAGGGGATGGCCTTGGTTGGATGGGCCTGTACTGCTCAGCTCACCTAGTGGGTGGGGGAGAGGGGGATGTGATGCCAACATGTAAAACATTACAGAGGGCTAATTTAAATCCCTATTTCAATGACACACATACAATAGAACAAGCTTGGTAGTGTATTGCAGGGTGGATGTGTTTGGCTGGGTGGGGGTATGCCAATTCGTACGTGACATATATTGTTTGGGGCCTCTCAAGCCCATTCACGGTGCATGTGGACATCTATGTGTCTGTTTATCTACCATTGCTATCTACAGATGTCTAGCCATATATAGCTCTGTGGGTATATATATTTGCTGACATATTTCTAACTATGTCCATATATACCTACGGAGACATATATCTGAGTACATACATGTAACTTGCTGTGCATATGTGGACATATAGATGTTGACATATATATGTGTAGTTGTCAGCATTTGTTTGTATATCTGTGCATATATTTGTATATATATATATATATATATATATATATATATATATATGTATGTATATATATATATGTGACTACAACTATAGATATGTTGTATCCGTTTAGTAATATATTTGCGCACACACATCCATCTAACTGTAGGTATACATTCTCTGTGCTATTGCATGACTGGACTGGATGATATGTTTCTGACATCTACTTCATTTGTATCTGTCATGGCTTAGAGGTAAATCCCTTTGTCTATGGTGTGCAGCTCTGCAGGAGCTGTTTATTTTGTTGCTGGGCAGAACATGGGCCATTGGGTACAGAGTGATTACGGCACATTAAAACAGTCGTACGCGGTTGTGTGCGGGTTTGCGCAGAGCTAAGCACTGCTAGCCTCCGGTTATAGTTTCTACCTAGTTAGCTTCTACTTTATTCTGTGTAGGTAATGCTTAGCCCTGTGCAAACACGCTTAAACATGCTTACTAGTGCTTATATATGCTTACTACTGCTTATTTGTGCTTCAATCTGCCTAGTAGTGCCTTATTCCATCTGACACTGATACGTCACATGTGCATATCTTGCGGTACTCCAGTTCATATATTTCAACTATTTTGTGGGTCTTGCAACAAAAATATTGTTCATAACGTGTTTTGCCATGTAAAATAGACTATGCTACAGTGGGACCCGAACCAGGAATGCCTGCTCATTGGTTGGATGCTCTACCTACTAAACTATTGCTGTTCTGCTTCATTTGCATATTTCGACCATATTTTAATACCCATGTTTCCTTCCCCTGGCCCCTGAGCTCCACATACACAGCATCCATCCATTCCCCGGTTGCTAGCCCAGCCATACCACATCTCCACACATTTCCCTCTCTGCACATGTCGGTACTCCTCTATTATACTGTCTCATCCCAAGCTTCAGCAGGCTCTTCATCCATTTAGTCCACGTACATTCGAGCCTTCCCTTGATCCTCCTATGATACTGGTGGAAACACCTACGTGACCCACATGATTTGTTTTGTCCCACCGGGGACGGACCTCTTGTCGTGCCATGGGTAGACTTTGCTGGTCTATACTGTTTCTCCCACTGGTAGCATTCTGCCAGGGATTCTGGAAGCAGCGGTTTGCTCACACACCGGGCCAGCCTCATCTCCCGGTTCTGTGGAACCAATGCCCCAGGAGTGACATTTTGTGCATGAAGCACGTCCACATGCCTCCATGATGTGCACAGTTATTCATTCTCCTCTTCCATATTATGCGAGACTACTGTTCTCACAGTATGTTTGTACATGCACAGTTCATTGATACACATAGACTGCTCAGAATACTGTGATTAAGCAATGTGCACATGTTTGCCGGTATTAATCTACATACCTACATACATTTCTGATACTGTTGAATAACTGTGCTGGATGATATGTTTGTGATAACAGCAGCTGAATGTGTATCTGCCATGCATTAGTGGTAACTCACTTAGACTATAGTGTGCAGGGTGGGGGGGTTGGAACCTGGGAGTGAAGATTACTTTGTTAATGGACACGATGAAAGCTGTTGGCTACAGAGGGCCTAAGGCACTGTAAAGGAAGTGTAGGCAGGTATGCGCTGGTGTGCATGAGGCTCAGATCTGCTGACCTCTGGTTACGGCGTCTTACACTGGGTTGTCCTTCACATTGCTTAACCAGTGTGGTCATTGCTTACTGCTGCCCAAACAAGCGTAATCCCACTTGCTGCAGCATACCCCCATGCTACTTCATGTATTCAGTTCACATTTGTTGTCTGGGACAATCCGATTGGATGCTTCTATATTGTCAACGGTGGTCTGTGAAGTGAAGCTCCACAGTAATCCCCAGCTGCACATTACACGTAGAACTGAGGTGTACACATTCATAGAGAGTAACAGACTTAACATAGCTACATACCACATTCTTCATGATTAGTTCACATTAACATGTCAGTATTATACATGCAAAGGTCAGGTCTACATGTCAGGTATGACTGTTGACATAGTTCAGTTTAAGGTGAACTGTGATTCCAGTTTAACTGTTCTGGATAAGTTACACTCAGGTATTCAGGTTAGGTTTAGTTATGCCATGCCTGTGTGTTAGAGTAGAAGTGAATAGTGAAGGAATAGGTAGGTCGGTAGAGAGAGGGACATTGCAACTTTATAGTATGCCGTTGGTATGATTGGTGGTGGAGCAATAGGGAAGGTATGCAGGATGTTGTGATTTCTATGCGGACAGGACAGGAGGTGTCGGTTTCACTAGTTGGTGTAGGGGTATGGAGTGTTAGTTGCGGGGGGGGGGGATTCGCCAGGTGGTGAGCATGTGCTGTTCTAAGTGTGCTTGAGGTGTTTCTTCATGTGTTATTTACATGTGTTGTGTGGGACAGCTGAGGTAATACACGTAGGTAGGGGGTTCCAGATTCTGTCAATATAGTTGGGGAAGAGGGTGACACCTACCTGTGACTGTGAACAGTAGTAGTAATAAAACAGGGGTTGATAGATAAGTGGTGTTAATGGGGCACACAGAGGGGCAGATAGTAGGGGAAATGTCCAGGGATGTGCAGGTAGGCCGACGGGAAGGTCCACAGATGGCCATTTCTTCTGCATCAACAGCTGTGTATATACACTGCATTTGGAGGTAGGTTTGGACACTCACACCCCTGGGTGGGGGTGGGGACAACAATAATATCTTGTGATGCCAAGTAGTTTGGCTTACATGCCTACAGTGGGTTGTTGCGACCATGTGTTTTTTGGTATTATTTAGTGGGATTTGCAACAATACATTTGGTTATACCGTACTTTGCCGTGTAAAATAGACTATGCTGCAGTGGGACTCGTAGCGGGAGTGTCTGCTCGTTGGATGGCGGCTCTGCCCGATGAACACTATTGCTTACATCCCTGGGGCGGTCTGAATAGAACCACTCCAGCAAACACCTGCATGCCTAGACCCATAATTACATACCCATAGTTCCCCCACTCACACCTCCTCTACAGCACTCATCCTTACTCTGGGTGCAGGTCAGGTTTAAACACATCACTACACACTGCCCACTCTCCACTTCACGAGACCCATCTCATACGTTGTCTCGACCCATGGGTCATCAGGCTTTCCCACCCTTGTAGTCCAGGTACATACATGCCCCCCCTGAAAGGTCATCGCACAGGCATCCGCCTACAACAAGACAATTTTTGGGATGTCCAGCAAGGAACGCTCCTGTCTCTGTTCCAAGATTAGACTTCTCGGGTCCACTGTGTACCTCCCCCAGTTGTATCCTGCCTGTGGTCTGGGGAGCAGTGGATTGTTTACATTGTTTGTTTGTATGTTTTCCCTGTCTGGCTGGGAGGGGGGGGGGGTTCATGCTACGTGTTACATGTTTGTTGATTGGGCCCCTTACCTCTGTTGGCATGGCCTGTGAACATATGTCATTCTTAAGTGCTGTATCATATCATAGCTATATATCTGTGTATATCTACACACACACACACACACACACACACACACACACACACACACACACACACACATATATATATATATATATATATATATATATATATATATATATATATTTATATGTCTGCATACATATATATATATATATATAGACATATATTGATGTTTATATATCAAACGACATGTGGATGTATGGGTGTCTACATATACATATATAATGTATATATCTATATGTGGGTATTTAAATATACGTCTATCTATGTATGTATACATTTGTACTACAGAGCGGGAGAGGTATATATCTATTTAGTTATAGGTATATATACAAACACACATACCTCTACATATTTAGCTACATATCCTGTAATGTTGACTGGTATTGCTGGGTACTGTGTTTTGTGTGCATACCGCACCTTGTGTCCCACATATGCTTTGTGATACCTACAACTAAATCCGTTAGTGTACACAGACTCACACATGAAATCTATTGTTAGTACCAGGAATACATTTGTGATTTGTCTCATGCAGGACAACCCAAACATTGGGTATTCAACCTTCGTCTACACCCAGGGTTACATAGGTACCCCTGGCTATGTGCATGGACTATGGCATGTGCCACACCTAGGATACTTGGGTCGGGACATCATATGGGATGGGTCCATAGGAGGTTGGGGGCCAATGTTTGGTGGTGTGGTAGCTACGGGCTGGTAACCAGGGTAGGGATGGTAGCTGTGTGTGTGCTGTGGGTGAGGGGAAGTGGAACTGTGGGTTATGCATGCATGGGTTGGGGATGGCCTGGGTTGGATGGGCCTGTACTGCTTGGCCCGCCTAGTGGGTGGAGAGAGGTGTATGTGATATTGACATATGAAACATAACAGAGGGCTAATTTAATTCCCTAGTTCAATGACAGACATACAGTACAATGAGCTTGGTAGTGTATTGCAGGGTGGACATGTTTGGCAGGGCCGGGGGGTATGCAAATTCTTATGTGACATATATTGTTTGAGGCCTCTCAGGCCCATTGACGGTGCATGTGGACATATATGTTTCTGTTCATCTACCATTGGTATCTACAGATGTCTGGCCATATATACCTCTGTGGGTATATATATTTGCTTACATAGTTCTAACTATGTCCATATATACCTACGGAGACATATATCTGCGTATTTATATGTCACTTGATGTGTATATGTGGACATATAGATGTTGACATATATATGTGTTGTCAGCATTTGCATGTAAAGGTTGTATCCATTTAGATAGTGATATATTTGCACACACATGCCCATCTAGTTGTAGGTATACATTCTGTGTACTGTTGCATGACTAGGCTGGGGTTATGTTTCTGACAACATACGATTTCTGCATATCTGGCATGGCTTAGTGATAAATCATTTTGTGTATGGTGTGCATGGTCCAGGGTTCCGGCCTTGCAGAAGCTGTTTGTTTTGTTGATGGGCAGAACACCGGCCATTGGATACGGTGTGCTTAAGGCACTTTTAAGTGGTTGTAAGCGGGTTTGCGCAGAGGTTAGCAATGCTGACTTCCGGTCACAGTGTCTTACACCCAGTTAGTTTCTCCTTTGCTTAATCTGTATCAGCAGTGCTTAACCTTGCGCAAACGCACTTGCACATGCTTACTAGTGCTTACATATGCTTACTACTGCTTATCTGTGCTTATGCCTGCTTACTGCTGGCTTATTCATTATGATACTGACTCTTCACATGTGCATTTCCTGCAGTACTCCAGTTCATAAAAATTATGTTATTTAGTGGGTTTTGCATAACAAGTATTGCTTATACCATGCTTTGCTGTGTAAAATAGACTGTGCTGTGCTGGGACTCGAACTGGGAATGCCTGCTTGTTAGGCAAATGCTCTGCCCACTACACTATTGCTGACATGCTTCATTTGCATATATTGTCCTTGTTATTCTCTTCAGCCTTTTGGGCTGCTTTCACAGTGGCTGAGCAATGGGCACACCCGCGCACCTACGGTTAGATGTACTCAGAGCTTCAGACAACAATACGGGAGTTTCTTCTTTTCATCTTTATGTCTTGTTGCTGTTGTATGCATGGGGGACTGTTGGTGGGGATATACGGACATCTGTGAGTGGCCTCGCTCATTTATTTCCACTTTCTGCTGTTCTACTTTGCAGGGGTGTGTTTATTCTCAGTGCTTTGCTCTTAGACACACCCCCTGCACTCATACACACTCCATGTATGCCTAGGAGGTCGGACAGCGCGCTTTCATTAATATGCATGGCACACTGCCATCCTGCTCCTAAGCGGCCACTTCCGTGCAGGACTACACTAGTCCTGCATGGGAGATTAGTGAATCTCAGGGATCATGTGATATTCCAGTACTGAGTGAAAGGAGGGATAGTGGAAAAGGTACTAAAATGCTTAATAGAAAGCAACAATACTGAATAAAATAGAAACGGGATATGTGAAGATGCATGGTACAGTAAATGGCTACAAAAGAAAAAACGTTCCTAGCCATGATGTATTTTACTCATTTTTGTTGTTGTTAATTTAATTTAATTCCTTCTTGGATGCAATCATAGAGGGGTAGGGGAGAGTTAAAATAAGGAAAAATGTATATTTAGTGAGTAATTAAAAAAAATATTTAGATCATAGCTGGAACAAATAGGCATGCAAATGGAAGGTAAAATGGAGGCAACTGTGAATAACATTAAAAAAATATCTGTGCATGCTTACTTATGTTTCTGCAGGACAGACAGACAGACAGGAATAATGCCTTAGAATCTAATGCCCTTGAACAGCACTATTATATACTGGTTACCCCAGACACTGTGTTGAGTAAGATGACAAATCCCACAAATGCCACATAAGTAGCCCCCATAAGCATTCCCAAAATTTCAGTTTATTGTGTTGTTCGAGGTACTGACATTATCTTATTAGTACCTGTCAGGACAGCGTTATCTATGAGGTGATTTAAAAACAGTTCCAAGCATGGAATATTGCATAGAAAAAAAAATTCCATGAAGAACAGGTGCAAAATCCTCACAGCCAGGAAATAAAATCCAACCAATAATTTATTCCAAAAGCAGGTAAATCTGCTCACAATCTTTCAGATAAAACAAACAGGTCCTTCTCCAGGCACTCATATACATTTTAATACATAAAAGTGTAAAAATCTATTAATTTTTTATTTAACATTTGTTGACTGGGAAAGTACGACTAGGACAGAGCTTATTTTCAGTGGAGGCCTGGGAAGAAATACCCCAGATGTATGCCTTTGGAATGTGGGACAAAACTGGAGTACCTGAAGAAAACCCATGCGAAGCATGGAGGCATGCAGACTCCACACAGAAGACACCCCAGCCAAGAATAGAACCGGACAATGAGTTCTTGTGAGGCGACAATGTTAACCTCTGCACCACTGTGCCATCCAATTGCACACTACATCTGGTAGGTTTCATATTAATTAATATAACGATCCATACAAATTAATACAACAGTTCTAAACTTGTCACAGTCATTCAATTAAAATTAGTTTGGTTCATGCAGCCTTATGTGGCTTAATAGTACCTCTTTTCTTTTGGTATAAATTTAAACTGAGTCATTAAACCAAAAATATTAATTAAGATAATTTTTTTTATCTGTCACTTTATTTATACAGGTGCCAACTGATTCTCTTTGTCTTCCCTCTAGAAGACTTTTAAAAGGTATCTAAGAAACACAAAATTTGAAAGCTATCACATCTTCTGCTTCAAAAACATGTCTGGCAAATGCATTAACCAGATATTAATTTTTCACTTCTCTGTAATATTCCAGGATTGTTATTTGAACACTACTTTCAGTCTTACTTATATAAAAATTGCATTCATGAATAGCCATCTAGATAGCACTCTTTGACCGGCAGTCACCATAAATGTTGATATTCACAGAGGTATAGTCATCTGGAATCATAATTTCATCGATATGTATTACTGGGTCCAAGTGCTGAAACTATAGCTGTTAAACATTTACTCCCTGTCACTGAGTATGCCCTTGCTATTATTCTTATTAATAACATTTTTTTTTCTCTTCAAGTCTTTAAGATTTGATCTCCCTCTTTAAGAGAAGCTAGGCCTTATCCCCACTATCTGGCTAACACTAGTATTTCTTAACTAAATATCCAAGTTTTACTTTATCACTTTCAACACTTTTCTACTAATAGTACAATAATTGCTAATAAGCCCACCACTGCACATACGTTTACTAGCCTCTCTTAGATCTATGATGTACTATGAAACATAATGTAAAGTATAAATGTTAACCTGAAATAGAAATTCCATACTCTTCTGATTTGTACCTGCATGAAATGTTATACTGTGTTTGTAATTGTATATTGTACCTGGATCAAGGCTACAAAACTTCATTGAAGGCCATCAAGCCCAGCAAACAAAGAATCAAACACAGAAATATAGAAGAATATACATATGCATGCATGCACATGTACAATCACGCATGCACACACACACACACACACACACACACACACACACACACACACACACACACACACTTACACACACTCACACACACACACACACACACACACACACACACACACACACACACACACACACACACACACACATATTTTTTTAGCCACCAGAAAATGCATTAATTCCAAAGGTGAAGTCAAAACCCTTTTATTTCTTCCTTACTTCTCTTCATAGGACTGTCCAGTATATTTTCTAACATATTGATCTGTAAGAAGGCTGATTGTTATGATCTGTTATATGTGCATGTGTGTGTGTGTGTGTGTGTGTGTGTGTGTGGTCATGTGTGTAAATAATGATATCATTGCATCTTTGCATGAAAAAAGATTTAAACAAATTTATTTGCCTTTTTTTTCTGGGTGGGTGCTACCCACTATGGATATGAGTCTCTAGCTCTATAGACTTGTTTCACATATTTCTCCACAAGCTGGACATATTATTAATGGTGTCAAGAGATGATCAGGTTGAACTACCATCCTTGAGATTTTTGGATTGTTTTTATTCATGTGCAGTTCAAGGTAGAAAGGAGCTCAAATCCCAAAAAATCCCAAAATGAATGGAGAATCAATAGAATATGTTTATTCAAAATTATTGAAAGTTAAGCTCTTTTGTCCACTAATTAATTCTGGACTCCATGAAAACTAGATCAGTGATGTATATCACCCATTTAAATATAGACCAGCCACAATAGAAAAAAAAATAAAAAATAAAAGCATAGAGATACTACAAATATAGAAAAAAAAAATAAAAAATGTATATACATAAGAAACTATGTTACTTAGTGTAGTAAACAAATACAAACCTAGGTACACTTAAAAAACTTTTAAAACACATTTAACTAATACAGATGTATCACAATGGGATTCAATTCCAAATAGGAAGGTGCAGTGGTGCAACAGTAGCATTGTCATCGCACAGCAAGAGGGTGTCTGGTTTGATTCTCGGCTAGAGTGCTTTCTGTGTGGAGTCTGCATGTTGTTCCTGCGTTTATGTGGATTTCCTCTGGGTGCTCTGGTTTTCTCCCACGCTTTAAAGACATGCTGTGAAGATTGGGTGAAAATAGGTGAAGGCTGCCAGCTTAGCCAGATAGAATTTTGGAGATAATTCTGTCATCTGTAAATATTAATGTAAACCACAGGCTTGTGTCTTAAATTGTAAAAATAGTGTTACATGTGGAACTGGAAAAAATATAACAACAGTGCACTCTACTGATCAAGTAAAGCATGTTGTGACCCTTTGATGTTAAAACTCGGAGCCAGTCAGTCTAGAGTGATGCATCCTGCCTATTGTTGTAAGACCATAGTTAATGGACAGAATTTGCATGCATAAATGTTCTTTATTGTTCTGGTTTCTGCCCAGAGGTGAAGAATGTAAATGTAGTTTCTGTTAGCCTGGGAACCTATGGAAGTGTGAAGAATGATGTAATGTGAACCAGGAATGTGATTTTAAAAACAGAGAGAATCAGAGAACATTAAGTATTTTGATCTCAACCATCCAACACATCAACATTGTCTTGCTCTATATGTAAGTTTATCTTAGACTTGTGTTTTATCTTAGAAATAGTTAGAAACTAGAAAGATTCGACTAAGTGTTTTTCTGTGATGTCAGAACTGTACTACTGAATTATTTCTAGTATTTCTCTGTGATCTCTGAACTCTTGACTAGCACTGTGTAGTAAAAAGTATTGTCTTGTGTTTTGACTATTTGTTATTAAATATTTTTAAACCCTTTCAACTGTGACTGTTTTTGTAGAGATAATTTAAGCTCTTTAGAGTACTTGCATGCCTTTGGTAAAATTGTACAAAGCCACTCCAATAGCTTTAGCCCGGGACTATACTACCAATTGGATAATAATATTGCACAGTAATAATTGGACACCCTTTTAAGGACCTTTGAGTAGCTGATAAATATTAGTGGGTGGTGGCAGCTGGTACTACCATATAGTCTGGGAAAAGGGGCACAGCTGGAGAACCTGTGCCAACCTTGCTGGTACTACCATATAGTCTGGGAAAAGGGGCACAGCTGGAGAACCTGTGCCAACCTTCCCCAGGAGTGCCTGTGTGGTTATATAAACTCTTCTCAAAGTGTGTGTGTGTGTGTGTGTGTGTGTGTGTGTGTGTGTGTGTGTGTGTGTGTGTGTGTGTGTGTGTGTGTGTGTGTGTGTGTGTGTGTGTGTGTGTGTGTGTGTGTGTGTGTGTGTGTGTGTGTCAGCTACTTGGGCAGGGACACGAAGCACTGGTTGGACAGAGAGGGTGCTGGATATTTTAGCTTGCCCACTAGGCTGAGATCTGAACCCTATGGCTGTGCCAGTGGGGAGTCTTATTGGGGACCTGAGAGCAAGGGAGCGACCAGCCCCGGACTGACTGTGATCTCTGTGTGCTCTTAAGGACAATTGCACTTTACTGTGTGTATTTGTTATCCTTTCCTCCTAAATGAGACACCCCTCACTGGTGTTAGTGGTGAGGATTGAGGCTCCTTGATTGCTAGGCCATGGCACGGGCATCACACATGTATCTCAAGCATTTCTTCCCAGGTCTCTGCTGAAAATTGGCTTTGTTCCAAGTCACTAGTAACCGAAAAGCACACAACTTCCAAACAGAAAAAAAATGCAGTTATAGGCGCTGTTCTCCAGTAACAATAAAGGTTTTCCTCTTAATAAAATGTGGAAACTCAGTTTCAATAAATTCAAGGTCCAAGTCCAACAGACTACTAGGTAAAATGTTTCAAGACACCAATTTATTTGACAAAAAAACAGATTAAGCGCTTTCATCTCCCATATGAAGACTTCATCAGAATCTGTTACACATACAAATCTTCAGTTTAAATACATCTAAGTAAAACACAATTAATCTTGACTTCTAATAGGCTGGCCATTAATTGACACTAATTAACATTGAGGTAATGCTGAACCAAACCTTTGGTAATTTACACTTGAATGTTAATACAAAGTTATAGAGGTTCATAGGAATTCATGATCTTAACATTTCATAATTTTGTTTCCAACTTATATAAATGTTGTAAAAATTAAATATAAATATAATCATCAAAGAAATTGTGACAGGAAATACTCATTTCTTATTAATACATTAGTTTGGTGTATAAATACCAATACATATATAAAAATATAAAAAAATATATATAAAATATATATTAAATGTATGTAAAATATATATATAGTATAAAAATATTGTATGTTAAAACCACATTTATTCTTGTACCTTAAATAGTGTTAACAACTATATTTTAAGCTACACCCTTAATAAAAATAAAATATATTATATGTACATGCTCCATAAGGACTGAATCTGAATATTTTATTTATTTATTTATTTACATAAGTTATAACAGTTAACCATCTATCTATGTCTCTTTGGGTCATCAGCGAGAATCTTAAGGGCTGGGTTGATGGATATGTGGTCATTCAATCCATCATTTCCACATGCGTCCAACCTTAACTGCCAAACCATCTCCCTAAATTCCAGTTTGGTTTCCCAATCCCCCCCTCTCTCTTGCTTCACCACCTCTTCCAATATCCAAAATTTAAAATCTGCATCTCTACATATCCGGGTATGTCTAAATAAGGCGTTGTTGTCGTTCATTTTGATAATATCTCTATTGTGTTCATATATATGTGCCCTTAAATTACATTCAGTTTTCCCTATGTAGTATTTCAGACATTTCTTACAGTAACACAAATATACCACCCCTTTTGTGTAACAACTGTAGTATTTACTACCTATCAATTTCAAATTTATATTAGGTAGTTCCAATTCTTTAATATCTGCCATAAAAACACATTGTGCACACCTACCACATCTAAAAGTACCATATTTACTACTTGCTCCACTTGGAATGTTTTTCTTTTTCTCAAGTATATTTTTCAAATTTCTGTTCTTCCTAAAAGCATATCTAAGTGGTAATTGGAAAACATCTGTCTTATTAGACACTTTACTAAACATTTCCCATGCATTGTTGATGCATTTTTTAATCCATCTGACACCATTAAAGTGTGTCAAAACCAAAAAAGGAAGTTTCTCTTCCTCATCTTTTCTGGTGCTAAACGTATTTTCTACCCCAATAGTACCTATATTTGTTAGTAGGGGTTTGTATAATGTATCCAATCTATCTATTACAACTTTTTTGTTTGATTCAATCATGTGGTCAGGATATCCCCTTTCCTTGAACATATTGTGTAGTGTTTCCATTTCTTCCATCAGTTCTGTTTTGTCAGAAGTCATTCTAGCTACTCTAATCATTTGTCCTTTTATTATATTCATCTTTGAGTGGTAGGGATGATCACTCTTAAAATGTAAAAAAGAATTCGAGTAACATTCCTTCCGAAAAATTCTAGATTTGAATTTTTTGTTTATTCTATCTTTTGTCAATTTAACATCCAAATAATGTATTTCTTCTGCGTCTGAATCGTAAATAAACTCAAGAAATTCCGTACTCTGATTGATGTGTGTAATAAATTTACATCACACTTGTATCTCAAGCATTTCTTCCCAGGTCTCTGCTGAAAATTGGCTTTGTTCCAAGTCAGACTTTTCCAGTAAACAAATGTTAAATAAATAAATAAGTACTTAATTAATTTTAATGGCTGGGTGTTGTGGCATTAAAAACACTAAAAGTGTTCCATATAAATGTAATTAAAGCTTGAAAGCCCTTATTACTTAAACTAACTAATGGAAAATATGTCATTAATTTCTGGTGCATTATGAGAATTCAAACAAAAATGCCACAGCAACTCCTTATATTCTAAACATGTTTCCCAAGTGCCCCCAGTATCTGGTGTAATTTTCTCCAGTATACCAAAGTAAACTTTTTAAAATTATTACAACCTAGAAAGTGTTTATATATAGCATTTCTGTCATTAGCCTTACTAAATAAAACATCATATAATGTTCATAAATCCTATTTTTGTGGGGGTGCTTTGTCTTGCACACATAAAAAGCTGAGGAGATGCAACATTTGGCTAAATAAACAATACCACTAGTAGTACAATTACCATACTGAAAATAAACAGTGATTTTAAGCATATTATCCAAAGTCAGTTTGTTCATGTTAATAATATAACATCAACTACAACACCCACTTTTATTGCTACAGTGTCATTAGATATTGTACCCATCCTATTATGTTCAAATAATTTCTTCAGGTTATCACCTGTTTTATATACAAATGGGGCATTCACCCAACATGTCTAAAACTGCTTTATTAAATTTAAAAATATTCCAGATAATGGTAATAATATTCTTTATATTTGAACTTCCTGTGTACTGTAAAATAATGGCTCTCTCATATGGATGTTTGATAAAATCATCAACTGTACCTTAAGATGGCAAAACCATAATATTTTTCAGTTTGGTTAGGCCAATGAGTGCCGAATACCTAATTTCCCTATATCCAGCCACAAAGTTAATCATGTTGTCTAACAATGTCATGTGGTATCTCCTCTCCAAAAACATGCACTTAAGTTTATTAATCTTGTGCTCAAAAATATGGTTGTTAGAAACCATATGTGACAACGTAATGCACTGACCCTTCATTAAACTCGTCTTCTCTTTCAAGGGATGGTTATTCTGAAAATGTAAATAGGAATTTCTGAACATGGACTTTCTGAAAATATTTGAAATCAAACCCTCTTTAATCTTTTTCACTACGGGCTCCCCTACCCTATCCCTAATTCCACCCACTCCCTCTTTCATTACATTTATACTTCCTGTAATTCCACCCGCTCTCCACCTTGACAAATACCATACCTCATATAATTAACAACCCCTTCCTCTTGCCTGCCACATTCCCTTCTGTAAAACAAAACTTTCCAACACCTCTTTTAGCATATACAATCAACTCCAATCCCTAAAATCCAATATGAGTCACTTAAAAAGACTCTCATTTATCTCACTTGTCCTTGCTACTTTAACTACTCTTATTACCCATCTCCACCACCATACACTCCAGATTAAATACATCTCCTCCATCAACAACAGTAACTACACATTTACAACATAATTTAAATAGTTGCTCCAACATATCACCATCCCTATTTGTAAGCAATGCCCTATATCTAGCCAAACCACAACTTTCCCCCACAAGTACTAAACTGAAATTAATACAACACTATCTACATATACCTTTGATAAAAACACTCCAACCACAGACACTGCTACATCTTCGGCTAGCATTAACTCAATGTGGAGATTTCCACCCCAATCCCGGTCCAAATAACTTGCCAAAAAACACTAATTCCTCTAAAACCAATGATTTATATTTTGTAGCAATTAATGCAAGATGCCTCTGCAACAAAATTACTGAATTCCAGTCCTTGCTTTGTCACCATTCACCAGACATAGTAGCAATAACTGAAACCTGGCTTAAAACACATATATCCAACACCAAATTCCTTCCAGCAGGTTACAACATTCTTTGTAATGAAAGACCCCATAAAAAGGTGGAGGTGTAGCTTTAATTTATTGAGACTCCTTAACAATAAATATCCATAAAAGACCTGTTCCTACTTTCAATAGTATGGATATCCTAATAATATCCCTTCATATAAACCCTAATAAACAGCTCTGTATTGCTATCTTCATTCCCCAGGTCAAAACATCCCTCATTTGGAAAACTTTCTATGTTGGAGTAACCAAAATATCTCCCAAGAAACTATTGTTCTAGGAGACACTAATATTAATTTGCAAATCCCAACCCCCAAAGCTCCTGCTACCAGAATTAACCTCCATAGTTTCACACCACTTATCACAGAGCCTACACTTAAATACCCAAGCAAAATCTACATTAGATTGAATTCTTGTATCTCACCCCCACTACTACTTCAATACTGGCACCCTCTCAAACACTTTACGTGACCACCTACCTGCTTACACCCATAGAACCCAAATTCAAATCCCCAAACCTCACACATGCAAATTTACCAGGAACCTTTCCCACTTTGATCAAAACATATTTATCAATACCCTACAAGCTTAAAACTGGACCCCCAATAAAGACACTGCCTCTGGATGATGCTGTAGATTATTTCAATAATGTCTTTCTTAGCACATTAAATAGCTTAGCACCTCTTCATACAAAATGAACAAAACCTAACCTTGCCCCCTAGCTAACAAAATAAACTAAACAAACCCTCCTGTCCAGAGACAAAGCCTAGAAAATATAGAGAAAAGTAGAACTCAAGCAAATGAACAAAATTATAAACAACTTTGAAATACTGCAAAAAAAATTATCATAACTGATAAAAAAACAATTTTTCCTCACAACTATCCTCCCAAAGTAACAATTTAAATAAATTTTGGAAATCTGTATCCTCCCTGCTTAATCCTGGTAACATTCAATATCCATTACCCTCTTCTGACAAAGACCCTCAACAGATAGCACAAATATTTAACACCCATTTCGTTGACACCATTCAAAAACTATTCAATAATTCATCTACTAAAAGAAACCCTAACTCCCAAAATACCACACAAATAGACCCCATATCTACCTCTATACACATTATGGTTTCCTCTAACAATAATCCACCCAATCCTCCTTTCTCACTACAACGCGTACCTACATCTCTAATTCTAAAATTGTTAACCGAACTAAAACCCTGCTCACGCTCCACCAATAACTGACCACCAGAATACTTACAACATACCACATGAATACTTATAGCTTGCTGCCAAAGCTATAGCTTATCCTGTAAGTATTCTTATTAATCATTCAGTCTCTGAATCTTACATCCCCCAACTGTGGAAAAAGTCTATTATAACTTCACTACACAAAGGTGGTAATACACATGATCTCTCAAATTACTGGCCAATCTCCATTCTCTCCCCGCTATCAAAAATCCTAGAAAAATTCATACAATCCCAAGTACTAAATCACCTCATTAACAGCAACCTCCTAGCTCCCATGCAACATGGATTCTGCCCTGGACATAGCACAGCCACAGTTTTACTATCCTTAACTGATACTGTGAATAAAGCTTTTGATGCTGGTCTATCAACTTCAGTACTCCTGTTAGACCTATCAAAGGCTTTCAACACAGTATTACACCCCCAATTTATTACAATATTTAGAAAAACATGGATGCTCTCTAAGAGTATAAACCTGATTTTCCTCCTACTTAAATGATAGGCAACAGTCAGTTAAATGGCAAAACCAACAATCAGAGTATCTGGCAAATAACACAGGAGTCCCACAAGTGTCCATTTTAGGACCACTACTCTTTAATGTATTCATTAATGATCTTAATAAAGCCTCCCAACAAAGCATATTAATTCAATATTCAGATGATTCATCTATCATCACATGCTCCAACAATTTCGTTAACCTTCAGAAGATCACCCAAGACTCAGTCACATCCATAGAAACCTGGGTAAATGACACTCAGTTAATGCTGAACCCCAAAAAACCTAAATTGTTACTATTTTCATCAAAACCTCCAACTGCAGAATTCAAGATTTTTTTCATATAACAATACAGAAATAGAACAGGTGCTATCTGCAAAACTTTTAGGAATCACTATTGATAACAAACTTTCTTTTGAACAACACATTCTCAATAAATACAGTAAAGAAAACACATTGCAATCTTGGCAAACTATGCTGACATAAACTCTCCCTAGATAAACAAACTAAGATAAAACTAGCAAACACTTTGCTTATCCCATCTCTCTTATATGGAAGCCTCAGTTTCACCAGCCTCCATACATTCCTCAGTAATAAGCTGCAATCTTGCTACTACAAGATAGCAAAACTCATCTCTAACATGCCCAACTGTTCACACCACTGCAAAACTATCTCAAATCTGTCCTGGCTTGAATTTCACCATCTCTATTATACTCAATTAACACTTGCTCATAGCTGTCCTGCACGCCAGTCTGTCTTACACACATACAACCCAACTGGAATCCTCCGATCTTCAGAAAGGACACTTTTAAATGTAGCTAAACCCAACAAAAGAGCAGGACAATGCCTATATTCCTACAACATTGTCAAACTATGGAATAGCCTCCCGTCATAACATTACTCAACTTGACTCCCTAATAGCCTTTAAAGCTGCACTGAAAGCCCACTGTTTAAATAATTCCAGCTGTACGTGTGAAATACAGTGTGTAAGCCCTCTTAACTTCACACACTTTAATCTGATCCTACTCTTTAACCCTCGGTTATATTATTTTCTTCCTCTATATGATTGTTTCTCCTACCTACGATATGTGCAATTTACTAATAATTATGATTACATTCATGTGATTGAAAGTATGTTATTATATATCCATACAGTCTGATAATTACATATTGACTATATACCATTACTACTATCCACCCTATGCTAATGTATGTATATTTCTTTCACTTTGTATTTGTTCTGTACAATATTTGATTACCTGTGGAGCTTTTCTCCCCTGGCCTTCACTGAAAATGGGTTTCTGACCCAGTGGACTTTCCCAGTCAACAAATCTCGATAATAAATAAATAAATATAACAATAATTTAACCTTCTTAATTGTTACATCTAAATAATTCACAGCCACTTTATAGTAACTGTAGGTGAATTTGAAAGAAATTGGGTGTTCTGTGTAGGTAAGATATAAAATCATCCACCCTCAGGTCCAGACTGGAGCACAAAATAAAAATATTGCACAAATTACATATGTCTGTATGTACAAGATCATTGATGTCTGTGGTTTTGAACAGTGACACATACACATGTGAGCCTAAGCACAGACTATGCAGATTTGCTTATTTCTTTCCTGTTCAGTTACTGTTGACCTATAACATTGAAGGAAATACTTATAATCCTGTCTCCAATGCAAACACTAATGAAATACTTTTAACATTTGTTTCAAAGGAAGTCTATTGTAAAGCATATGTTTAAGCCATACAGTATTAATCTGTGTAAATTGTAAAAATATGTAAAGTCTGAGTCAATTGGTGCCCAGGTTATGTCTGACAATGGTTTAAGGAACATTGCACCTATCTTTTTAACAAGCAAACAAAGTCAAACAAAAGAAAGAAACAAAAAGAAAGAGACAGAGACACACACCAACACTGATAGGTTCATAGGTTCATAGGTTGGTACTGGGCTATCTGCCCGAAGGCATATATTAGCCCAGCCATGTTGTGCGGTATTCACCGCCCCTTTAGTAGTTCCCTAGACCCTTGTACTAGCAGCTAGTACCCTTGGCCCTATCTAGTAGTGCTGTTGGTGTGATCCCCGGTGTGAACTTTCTGTTACCCATCCACTCATCAAGGTTCCTCTTGAAGTGTGATAGTGAGGGGCTCTGTCTTATGTAGATCGGGACCCTGTTCCATAGTAAGCGAAGTCTCTGCGAAGGGAATCTATCCCTCCAGCATGTTCTATTCATTGTTGTATTAAGGTTTATATCCCTAGAGCATGTAGCTCGAGTAGATTTGGATTTGCTAAGATGGAGCATGTTCAACAATTCTGGGTTGGACATGGCTCTGTACGTTAGACAGGGATTGCCTCTGAGAAAGCGATATGCAACAGAGAACAGTCTGAGCTTTTTCAATTTTTTAATTGATTATTTATTTTTTGACGTATGTTTACCAGGGTAATCTAACTGGTCCTAAAAAGATTATTTTTCAGCAGGGGCCCAGAGAGTACAAAAAATACAATTTAAAATTAATGTTCATACTTAAGTGTTATAAAACAATATAGAAATATAACAGTACAAGGTGTAAAACAAAGAAAAGAGACATTATCTAGTAATATAATAATACAGTACAATTATAAAACAACACTGCAATATGATGTAATTTTGTGATAATATAACACTGCAATTATGGAGCTATAATTATACTAAGTTACAAGGAAAGTAATAAGAATAGAAAATGTATGGAGAAAGTTCTAAAGCAAGTATTAAATACAGTGTATAAACTATTGAAAAACAATTGAGATGCAGGGTGAAGGCTGAAAGTTGGAAAAAGAAGAGGTGAAGTGAGAACGATAAGAAAAGAGAAAATCAGGAAAGATAAGTGAAAAAAACACTGAGAGAGAGAAAAGGAAAAAAATGTAAATTAGAGACAGTAAGTGCTACAGAGGAGAAGAGGCGGAGAATGAAGGATAGCAGAGTGAATAAAGATGTCTTATGAAAAATTTGAGAGGTGAAAACACCAGAGTGGGGTGAACAAATACTTGGGGTAGGTCACTATTAACTCTTAGTTTGTGTGAATAATAAGACAATATATAAGTACATGTGTGGGGACTTGGATACTTTTGTTCTTGAAATGGGACCCGGAAATAGTCTAAAATGGAGACTTAGAAGTAGAATGTCATTTATTTTATGTATTTTCCCATCTACACAGATGTTTTCTGGATAAACAGGGATATACTATTATATTTTGAAAGGTCTAGAAAACTATTAAAAAGTAATTGCGTTCTGGAGTTCTGAGTAAATAAATAATGGTGGTAAACTGTGTTTTCCCTTTGTAGTTGTAGCATTTTATCCAGTGGCTAGTGATTTCATATTAGTAGATATGTGTGTCTATAGGGCACATGCAGACATGAAATGTGTGTAGCTAAAAATGGATGGGATTAACTGTGACTGGGGAT
The DNA here is from genome assembly GCF_019279795.1 of Protopterus annectens. NCBI lineage: Eukaryota > Metazoa > Chordata > Ceratodontiformes > Protopteridae > Protopterus > Protopterus annectens. The sequence continues at coordinate 323,458,442 of NC_056740.1, read as the reverse complement.
GGACAGCAGGAAGAAGAATTGAGGTTATGGCATGTTTTTTTCCAAAAAGGTATAACACTAGTGTTACAAATGCAAAAACCTCTAAATTTAGCTGATTACATTCTCAGAAACAAAATAAGTAAGTATTACATATATAATAGATTAATATGGAAAGTTATACTGACATACAAGATATACAAAATCCCAAATCACGTCTTACACACACACACACACACACACACACACACACACATATATATATATATATATATATATATATATATATATATATATATCATAAATGATGTTGGATTTGTTTGAAATCAACATCTATTTATTTGACAAAATTTGGTCAACAGAACAGATGGCTGATAATTGTGCAAAACTGGTAAGTTGCCAGGGTTCCTTGGATCCCCTGCTTATTATATTTACCAACTCCGAAATCATAAAACATTGGAGAAAGGGTACATTCCTGCTCCCCACTGTTCTGCTCCCTCCTGCAAAATAACACCAGATGTGATCAAATGAGTATTTGATTACTTCAGATGGCAGTCAAAACATTTAATACTATGAATGTTCAGCATGTGCGCTAGTGACCTAATTGCATAAATATTAGGTCAACAGCTGCTCAACTGCATATGGTCAGCTAGACAGCTGATAAACAGATATGCAAGACTGCACAAATCCAGGAGTGAGAAAATTTGCCCTTATCCCATGTTTTTAAGATCTCAGACTTAGAATCTTGACCTCAATATTATGCCAGTCAACAATGAATGTTTTAATTCATGTGTGGTATACATGTACACACAAACATATATATATATATATATATATATATATATATATATATATATATATATATATATAGATGTAGATATAGATAGATATATGGGTCCTCTTCAGATGATTGACTTGTATGAAACTGGAATGTCATATGGTCGAGACCACACTTTTGACTTTCTGAAAAATTGAAAAATTTGTATGGAGATCATGGTACATTGGTGATCCATGAATTTACCCTTTTGCTCACTGTAGTATGATCTTGGAGTTGGTATATATAATTTGCAGGGGGTGTGGGGAGATGCAGAGGGGCCTGAGCCCCTGTAAAATGTAGATTACTGTCATTTTTGCTGTTTATGACTTTTCAGAAAGTCAAACTTATCGTCTCGACCATATGATGTTCGACTTTCTGGAAAGCTGATGTTATCATATATGAAAACACATTATTGCCATAATTCTTCTAACCTATGATTCATCTTTCATTCTTCATATGATCATAGGATTATAAGATGTTACTAGGCTAATGGCCTGGGGCCTTTACAAGTCTAGCCAGGAGTTTAACCCCAAAAAGAAACCTCAGTCAGCACCTGTCGCCCCTGTCCGTGAAGGACACAGATGGAACCCCTGGGAAAAATGTGTGGTTTCCGATCCACTCATCAAGGTTGTGCTTGACGAGGGTCAGCAAGGTGGTCTGTTTGACGTATTTGGGAAGTCTATTCCAGAGACAGGGCAGCTTCTGAGAGACAAACTTGTCTCTCCAGCAGGTTTTGTTGATTTTGTATATTAGATTCAGGCCTTTTGAGGGGGTAGTGCGTGAGGAGTTAGACTTATGGATATGAAGAATCTCTAGTAGGGCAGGGTCCAAGATTGTCTTGCAGGCAAGACCCAGATCACCCCTGAGCAATCTGTACAATACAGAGTAGAGCGATAGTGATCTGAGCCTGTCTGCATAGGACAGGTGTTGGAGGCCATGGATTCTCATTGTGAGATATTTCAGTGGCCTTTCCAGTTGATGCAGATGTTTGGAGAGGTACATCCCAAATGGGGCATTATACTCAATTACTGGTCTAATGAGAGAGGAGTATAGAGAGGTAATAACCTCCTTTTTTCTGGTTTCAATCCCTTTACTTATGAGACAAACCAAGTAACATGCTTTTCTGACCACTGCCGCTACATGATGGTTGAATGTGAGGTTTTATTAACCTGAGTGCCTATGTCTCTCACCACAGGTTGTGTGCTTAGGGGGTTGCCGTTGATGTGATAAATTGGTAGAGGTTGTGTTTTTGCTGAATGGTATGATGATATATTTTTTTTGCATTTAGCTTGAGGCCATGACTTTGGCACCAGTCATTAGTTGCTGTGAGACTCTCTTACAGTATGTTAACATCACTTGGGGAGCCAATGACAGCACCCAACTTACAGTCATCCACAAACATGCCCAGCCACAGGCCTTTTTTCTTTGCCTGGACCTCTGATAAATAGGTGTTAAACAGTAGGTGTCCCAGGACAGATCCCTGGGGAACTCTATTAGTGACAGGTCTGCTATTGGAGGTGGAGGTGCCTATTTTGACTTTGAAGGTCCTGTCAGTGAGCCAGTTGGCCATTCATCTGATGAGATGGGGATTTACGCCAAGGTGTGTTAGATTTGCGATGATGCCCAAGTGGGGAATTGTGTCAAAGGCCTTGGCCAAGTCAAGGTAAGCTGTATGCATTGACTTTCCCTCATCCAGGGCTTTGATGACAGTCTCAAAGAAGTCAACCAGGTTCAACAGGCAAGATCTGTCCTTGACGAATCTGAAATGGTTGGGGTCATGTGCTTGGAGATTGCCTATGTCCTTGTTTATGAGATTGAAAATAATATGCGCCATGTACAGATCAGACTTGTCAAGCTAATGGGGCAATAGTTTCCAGGGTCAGTAGTGGCACCACCTTTGTGCAAGGGGATGACAATGGCAGTTCTCCACTCTGCTGGAATGAAGCCTGTACTTAGGCTGTGGTTGAATAGGGTGCTCAATGGCGAAGCCAGTTCTTGTTGGAGATGGTGCAGAATACATTCTCGGATACTATCATGTCCCATGGAAGCTGTGTTCTTTGCCTGGGATAGGACCTGCAACACTTCAATAATGGAAATGTGAGGTGCGGGACAAGTATCGGGGATGTCAAAAGGGCCTTTGGAGGTGACAGGGGGAGTGAAGTTTGCTCTGAACCTATTTGCTAGCAGGTTGGCTAAGTCAACAGGATCAGTGTAAGTGATACTGTTAAGTACTAATTCAAAACAAACCTGGGCTTTGCCATGGAGGCTCCTGATGTAACTGGAGAAGACTTTATGGTTTCCCTTTGTTTTGGAGGCTAGCTTCGGTTCATAATTGGCCTTGGTTCTTCCACTTTTCTCCATTTTGTACCAAGAGATTTTTATTTTCCAAGAAATAAATAAATAGCAATAATCAAATTCAATAAACTTAAATTACAAGTATTAGAGTAAATTATTAACAAAACAATTAACACAAACTATGTATATTATTTATAAAGGCCTGATAATAAATGTTTAGATTAGAACTTCAAATTTTCCCAATTCTCATTAGTTAGTTCAGTCATTAATAATATTGTTCTTCAAATATAGATGAATAAGCAAAATCACTTTAGTCCAAGGGTTATTAGAAAATGTACTAGGATAAATTATTAATTCTTTTACTTTGGTTTCTTTGACTGACGTTTCCTTTAGAAACAGAAGGAAATCGTCACATGATGGAGGGGTGGTTATTTTCCATTTCTTTGTGATGTTTTTTTGTGCAACAGCCATAATGGTCCGTAAAATATTATAATTAATATTATATTTTTCTCCATTTTTGACTAGTTAAGAACCTCTGTTTTTAGTCTGCTAAGTTGACTGAGTTTCTGCCTTTTCAAGCTATTTTTAATATGATAATATGATACTCCAGGAGCTCATGTAGCAGCGGCCTTCCAGCACCATTTCACACTCTCTCCAAGTACCTTTAGGCAACTGTATGCCACAGGCTATATTTTTCTGTCTTTACACACTTTTACCACTGTGTACTTCCTGCTGTAATCCTAATCAATCAAATCACATATTAACTTTTGGAGAAAAACAAAAGGCAGACATTAAGTGTCCATGCATAATCTAAAAGTGTGATTTTTCTAAATCTGGCACATCTATCTAAACCACATTTGCCTGGTAGGTACTATCGACTGAATTGTCCATCTCTGGCAAACCTTATTGCCCCCTGTATTCCTAATCAGGACCTATGTAGCTATAATCAACTGTTCCTGCAAATTTCCAAATCCAACAAATCCAATGGCAAAATACTTTATAGTCACTCAGCCACCTGTTTGGAACAAACTTCCTCTCCACATCTGCTCACTTAACACAACCCATTTTAAAATAGTATTAAAGGAATTTATGCTTAACTCCTGGATCTGCTCCTTTACTGACCCCACTTGAACATTACCTCCTCTGCCCCTACCCTAGTTCTCCTTTAACTTTTGTTTTTCCCTCATCCTATCCCCTATCTATTGAGTATCATAACCTCTTGCTCAGACTATTCCTATACCACTTACTGTCCTCCAGTCATTTCATTTCAACTGCTACCTTAGTCTATTCCTCAAGAACAAATGTATCTTGATCTATGTATTTGCTTTATTTTTTCTCTAGGCTTTCGTTTTTAACTTAACAAGGAGAGGACTCTTAACCTGATTTTGTGTGCCCTAACTTCTCTTTAATCCATGTCGTTATATATATTGTTTTGTGTTCCTGTTTTAAAACTATGTATTTCTCATGGGTTCATTGGTGTGTACTAGGCTAATGGCCCTGGAACCTTTACAAGCCTAGCCCATAGAAGTGCCCTGGCATCGTGCCACCCAACATTAGTTCCCAGTGCATTTATTAAGTAATGCCATTGTAGTGATCCCCTGGGTGAACTTTCTATTACCCATTCACTCATCAAGATTTCTCTTGAAGAGGGATAGCAAGGTGCTCTGCTTTACATTTATGGAGAGTCTATTCCAGAGAATGGGCAGTCTCTGGGTGAGGAACCTGTCCCTCCAGCATGTTCTGTTGATTGTGGTAATGAGGTTAAGGTCTCTGGAGTGTGTGGTGCAGAGGGATTGGAATTTCTTTAGATGTAGCATTGCTAACAGAGCTGGATCAGACATGGCTTTGTAAGTAAAGCATTGATTGCCTGTAAGTAGGCGACAATAGCTGGTGTCTTTTGAGTCTGTCCATGTAGGGCATGTGTTTCATGCCTAGGATCCTCTTTGTGAGGTACGTCTGTGGCCTCTCAGCTATTGCAGGTGTCTAGTGAGGTACATGCCAAATGGGACATTATACTTGAAGATTGGTCTAATGAGGGAAGAGGAGAGAGAGAGAGAGAGAGACACACGATGACCTCTGTCTTCCTGGATGCAAAACCCTTAGTAATGACATGTGCCCCATAAAGGAATTTCTGACCACAGTGGCAATGTAGTGCTGGAAGGAGAAGTTGCTTTTAACCTGCATCTCCAGATCTCTTACAACTCCTTCAGTGTTCAGGGGGCACCCATCGATGTGGTAATTAGTGGGAACTGAGTTTTCACCAAAGGGGATGACAATGCATTTTTTGGTGTTAAGCTTAAGGCAATGGTTTCCACACCAGTCTTTGTTCTCAGTGATGCCTTTCTGTACGATGTCTGCATCACTTGGGGAGTTATAATGGCTCCCAGCTTGCAGTCATCTGCGAGCTTGGTAAGCCAGAGTCCCTTTGTGTTGGCCTGGACTTCTGAGAAGTAGATGCCGACCAGGAGAGGACCAAGGACCGATCCCGGTAGGACTCCACTCGTGACTGGTCGGAAGTCTGACTTGGAGTCCGCTACTTTCACACTGTGTGTTTTATCTGTGAACCAATTTGCAACCCACCTACTGATATGGGGGTTGATGCCTAGTTTGGTGAGTTTATCAATAATTCCTGAGTGAGGAATGGTATCAAAGGCCTTGGCCAGATCATGGTAGGCTGGATACACTGTGTACCTTCATCCACAGCCCTGGTGACTGACTCAAAGAAGTCAACCAAGTTGAGCAGGCATGATCTCCCTTTTACAAAGCCAAATTGCATGGGGTCTAGAGTTTGGAGATTTCCTATATCTTTGTTAATCAGGTCCATGATGATGCACTCCATAGCTTTACATATTAGACTCGTCAGGCTAATGGGATGATAATTTGATAATTCCTAGGGTCTGTAGTCACTACCCCTTTATGGAGAGGGATGACTGTAGTAGTGTGCCATTCAGTAGGGACAAAGCCTCAAGTGACACTGTGACTGAACAGGGCACACAGATGTGGTGACAGTTCACTTTGTAGTTCATGTAGAACACAGCCAGGGGTGTTATTGGGACCCATGGAAGCTGTATTCTTGGCCTTGGACAATGCAACTTTAACCTGTGCTGCAGTAATGGTGGGTGTCTGGCATTCTTCTGGTATTGTGATTGCTCCTTTGGGGGATAGAGGGGTAAAGTTGGCACTGAATCTGCCTGCCAGTATGTTGGCAATATCTGTTGGGTCAGTATAGGAGGTACCATTGTGCAGTAACTCAGAGCAAATCTGGGTATTGCCATGGAGGTTGTTGATATAACTATAGAAGGCTTTGTGATTGTTTTTAGTGTCTGACACAATTCTGCCTTCATAGCTGGCTTTGGAAGATTTATGGAGGGAGCTCAACTTTTTGTTGAGGCTAATAAGTGAGATTTTCCAGTCTTGGGACTTCACCTTTTTTTGCAACAGTTTCTTCCTTCTGTTGTAGAGTTTATTAATGGCAGGGTCCACCAGATTGGCTTCCTTTTTTTGGAGGAGAGCGTCTTGGTTCTGTTGGGTATGGCTAGTTCCATGCATTTATGTAGATGTTTGTACAGTGCATTGGTGTATGATTCGGCAGTCATGCAGCTATTTTCCATTGGCATGGGTGCCGTGAAGTTAGCCACCTCTGTTTTTTAGGAGCCCAAAGTCAGCTTTGGAGACGTTTTTCAAGGTGGTTACCTTTGGTGGGGGGGGGGGGGTGAGATGTGGATTTCCATGGTGATTAGTTTATGGTCAGATTTGACCAGGGAGGGATTGACTATTGGTGTAGAGCAATGGTCACCTATGTTAGTAATAACCAGGTCAGGGATGTTGCTTCCTCTAGTGGGTGTCAAACTGAACTGGTCCAGGGCATTGGAACTGATGAATTCCAGGAAGCATTGGGCTAGTGTATTGGTGCCTGAGTAGTTTTCCCAGTTGATGGAGTGGTAGTTGAGGTACTGAAGTACCGAAGTACTTGAAGTCAAATCATGTATGATATTTTTTTATTGTAGCCATTCCTCAAATTGTTTAATAATCTCTGTATTTTCTAACTTTTTTGTAATGGAGCTTTTTTTCTCGTGTCTGCTGAAAAAGGGCATGCTGCCCAGTGAGACTAACCCAGTTAACAAATGTCAAATAAATGAATATAAAAATAAATAAAAATCTGCTATGTTGCTATGTATGTATACATGCTGCTTCTTTTCAAATGTATTTGGTTAACTTTTGTTGTATTTCATAGCTCAGGGCAGGCGTTGCAATTGGTCAGGTTTGATCAGTGCTCTACCCCCAGTAAATAAACATATAAACAAGCATTAAATATATAAATAACATTACCTAACCTTATTTGTACTATAGAGTCTCACATTGTAATGTTCTGTCCCATCCCTATCAATGTTCAGAAGCATCTTTCTAATTTTCTAAACTGATGCAGAAAACTATGCCTTACTTAACTTACCTCTTTAAAACTATTATTACAATACAGCTGTTGCTTCCACATTTTGCCACCAGTAATGTGATGAACACATAAAGGAATCCATGCAGCTTAACTTAAAATTTTTTATTAAGTTTTCCAGAAATTTGTTACTCCAAAACCTATTCCAAAGCGACAACCCCAACATGTTTTAAATGCAATAAAGGATTCAAGTATTTTACTGGTTTTTATTCTGATCTGATAATTGTCATTTCCAGCAAACTGAGCTCCACATTATCATCCTGGAACAATAAAATCTGTTACAGTCAATATTGCCTAATACATTTGCTCATTGCTTTACCTTCCAGGCTAGTACAATGCAAAAAAAAAAAAAAGGAAAGAAAAAAAAAAAGAAAGAAAAATGTAAGCATTTGTGACTTTCTTTGCTTTGCATCATGAAAACACTCAGAAACTTTGGGTACCTTGGGAATGCTACTCCCTAAGAGTACCCCTGAAGTAATCTAGCCTCCAGTAATTGCAGATTCATCAGAAGCTCTGTTTGCATAGGGCACTGCCTGTGACTGCTCCACAGATTCATGCCTGATGTCACACTTTGTTGTTGTGTGACATCTAATCCAGGAATAAGATAAAAACTTCAGGTATGGCAGGAACTCCAAGGCATAATATGTACTGTAGAAAACTCCACTTTATTCAAAAAGATACACGTAATAAAACAGGTTTTAGCACTTTCATCTCTGACTGAGACTTCATCAGAAAAACCTACTACGTGTATCTTTGTGAATAAAGTGGAGTTTTCTACAGTACATATTATGCCTTGGAGTTCCTGCCATACCTGAAGTTTTTATCTTATTTTATTGGTTCATTGGTGTATTTACATCTAATCCAGGAATGCCAGCAATATACTCCAAAAATCATGCGGATTTAAGATAACAGTCTTGACTGCACAAAGCAACTCTGATTTTTTTCTATGCAAAAGACCAAATGTTCACTGCAGAGACCATAATAATCTATTAAAGTTGCCAGCATCATGAACAGATAGACTCAAGCACACTGCTTTGGAAAAAAAAAACAACCACCCAATGCAGGTATGTGTGTGTGCCTATGTTTTGCAGCTGATGAAGTTCTGGAAAAGGAGAGCAGAAAAAAAAATTGAAATAAAAGAAAACTATTTGAATGAGAAGCATGTCTAAGCTAATTTAGCTTTACAATAGGAACAAATGAATGTGGAAAAATGCACTTGAGTATAAAACATCCTACTGTGGCTATATGCAGAGTATATTTCTGGAAGTGGCTTCAGGGACTAGGTGAATAAGAGAATCATTAATTTTAATTAGAAAAATATATGCCATTGGATTCTATTTGATAGCTGAGCTTCTGATTCAGAAGGAACAAGGCAGGTTCAGTTCTGGCCATGGAACAGCAGATAAAACCTTTGTTCCTGTGCATACATTAGAAGAGTCATGGGAGTTGACCAGTATGACATGAATGTACGTTACAGAACTGGAGAAGGATGCAACCATGGAATGTTTTGTGGTAGTGCTACAATGGTACTAACTTCACAGAGGTACTGCTACATGGCATGTCGTTCTTTTATTTGCAAAGTGACAGCTATGACCACATTCATGGTGCAAAATCGAATACATCCAAGGTAAGTGTAGTACTCCTCTAATAATGTTATAATCATCCTATTACTGGTTTTCATGGAGACAATATCAAGGTGCAGTCAATATCTAGGAAATATCCAGAATGAGGATGTAAGGGTTACAGCACTGCTGTTTAGAAGTGATGCTTTCCTTCACCCCCAACTGAGTGATCCCCAGCATGCATTGAAGTCTTTCAGTGTTGAGCATGAAGCAGATAAGACAACAATCAACACCTGGAGGTCAGATATCATGGTTCTGTTCTGGGAAAGAGTGGATTACTCTCTGCAAGTCAGAAGAGATCAGCTACGCATGTGGTTGAGTTTATCTGTGAGTCTAATTCACTAATAATGGCAGAGGAGACAGGGAAACTGGTAAGCAGACTGTAAAGTGACCATTTTCTGAGAATGTCCTGAGGTTACAAAAGTCTGTTCTGCCCGGTTTTCTACTACCATGACCCTCACCAGGGCGAGTAGTTTAGATGGATTGTTGGATATTCACAGTATATTTTTATAAAGAAAAAAATAATTTGCCAGAAAATTAAAAATACATCAGCTAACAGGTATAGATAGTTTATATATATATATATATATATATATATATATATATATATATATATATATATATATGTATATATGCATGTATATGTATATTTTATAAATATATGTGTGCGTGTGCTTGTGTGTGTGTGTGTGCACCAAATGTTGTCAAACCTATCTTTAGTCAAAGACTCTTTAGTCAACTAAATTGGGTCAAATAGGCAGATGGTTAACAGGTGTGAGAGATAACACATTTCTTGGGGTTGGGAAATATCCCCTTTCCCCAATATTGTGCATACTCAGAGTTAATTTATATGATTATCAGGGGGTGATGGGGGTGTGGAGTGCTTTCTCTGCAAAAAACAAGTACCTAAATAATTTTTTTGCGTTTTTTTAGTTGGAATTTTGCTTGCATGTTGATGTTCGCATTGTGGATGTTTTGGGGTCCATGTTTAGGTGTTTTGCTCAAATTCAGCACAGCTATATCTGTAGCTATGTAGCTATATCTGTCTGTTGATCTATCTAACTATCTCTCTATATATAGGTCTCTGATACCTGGTCAAATGACCACATATGCCAACAACCACAATATTAATGTAATAAAGTTGAAATAACAAACGTTAACACATTCTGTGCTTAACCCAGGGATTACCCTGGTGCGGCATAAACCTAATGGAAGTATTTTTGCAGGAGAGGGAAGCTTCCCCATGCACCCTGCTAATTTTATATGCTAACTTTGAGATCACACAGTCCCTGGGGAAGGAAATAATCTCCTACCTACCCGGGGATTGTCAGTCTTGCACACCTG
>NC_056740.1:323405441-323445441 GCF_019279795.1 Protopterus annectens | reverse complement strand
AATATATATATTATATGTGTGTGTGTGTGTGTGTGTGTGTGTGTGTATATATATATATATATATATATATATATATCTACACACACACACACACACACACACACACACACGCACACACGCACACACACACATATCTATGGTTACAGATCATTAGAGCAAATGCTCATATGAGCAAAGGCTTTTTAACATGTAAGTAAAAGTGAATGCTCATATGAGTCAGCGTTCTTTTCTATAGATTTTTTGCTGGCAGCACATTGCGAAACATTGTGTTGCAGTGGGGTAAGGGAGTCAGTATATTTAATTAGTGGATGGGGAGGAGTGCAGGAGGTGGCCTTTTGCAAAAAAAAAAAAATGTTTAATTTTGTTTATTTGTGATCTTTTTAATTTTCCTCTAAAATGATTGCTCTTTTTACATATGCTCACGAGACCATTCGATATTTGATGAAATATTCATATATACATATATTTGTATATGTGCATATAAGTTTACAGATGAAGCAGATGATTGCACTGGTGACAGTACTTCTATGCTGTATCAGTGTGACATGAATCACTGAACAAAGCTTTCTATTTCCTGATTAGTTTATATCTGCAGCTTTACCTCTGGTCACAGTCTTTGGGTAGGGAAGGAAAGCAGCATGATAATGTAGCTAGAGATGGTGGCGATGAGCCTCCTTTTGCAAGGTTACTGGGCTCACTCTCTGTGACAGTCAGGAAGTCAGTGATTTATGCAGAGCTTGGAGTAGAACCCCTGTGCCTCCAAGATGAGTGGAGTCAGATGAAGTGGTTAAGGCACCAGGGATGGAAGCTGTCTGGGTGCCTCTTAAGGAGGAGGAATGGATGGATATTCATAGTGCTATAAAGAAAAATATTTTACCAGAAAATTAATAACTGGCTGCTGAGACACATCACCTTTAAATTATATCACATTTATTTGATAGTAGAGGGAGGCAATGAACTTGTCTAGTCTGCCCAAAGTATCTTAACATTTTACCTCTCCTCCAGCCCTACCTTCCCTTTTACATTTTTCCATCTACCCTGTGCCCTCTTGAATACCTCTGTCAAAGGAAAAATAAACTTTAAAAAGATCAATACACGGCAGGTTCAGGTTAAGGCATTTTAATCTTGCAGCAAGGAGACAAAAACATGTTAATACAGAGTTTGTCTAACTAAAATCAGGAAGTAAGGTCATTTTTATACATTTTCTAACAAGACATTGCCTACCAAGCTGATGTAACAGATCACAAGTTTCAACATCATTACTTCATAGCAGCTGTTTGTCCATGATTTTCTGCTTGCACTATCAATTTTATGAAAAACTTCCTAAGAAAAACAACGTGGCCTTGGTGACCACCGGTTAGATACAGCTTCCCACTATGTTATGTTGCCATTCAAGGTACTATAGCTAATTCGAGCACAAAGCAAGTACAGATTCTTCAAGCAGTCTTTTGTTTCATGTATCTCTTCTTTTACGCAGCTGTGCATGTTCTCATAACATGAACAGAGCTGATTGTTCATATTTAATCATATTATAGAAAACAGTATTGTTCTTTTCATACACTATTCATTCATTTTCCTGACCTAGCAGATAATCACCTGCTTCTCAGTACATTTCCAAAAGGCATAAACATGAATTTTGCTGTGCTAGCAAGCACTAGGTCAGGGTGAATCTTGCAGTTTCAGAAAGCATACTGTGGTTTGAAAAATCATCTTATAATTTCATACAGAATTAAGCTGTACATAAAATAGAATGAAATGTGTTAACTATTTTAGCTTCTAATAAGCACTAAACATATATATATTAATACATATTTCTCTAACATTTCCCCCCTGTTAATACTTTTTATTCTATTTTCAAAAGCATAAACAGTTTGCTTCTTCTCCTAACCTCTTCCATTTCGGATTTGCAGTTAAGAGAGTCACTTAGTTTAGACTTATGAAAGCATTTCAGTTTTCAAGAACTCTTCAATTTCAGTACTTTGATACAAAGTCTCAGAAACTGATATGTCTATAAAATCTTTGATTAACTTTTTCATGCAGGGAAAACCACAACAAATGTATGTTCCTAATAGGAGTAATCCCACACAAATGGCAATCAGGATGTTCATTAGGATGGAACCCCACCCCCAAACAAATTCTGGAAAAAGTCTGTCCAGAGGGTTTGGGCCTGGTTTGGTCATGGCCGACACTTGCTGGATCACCTCAAGATGGTTGTTTATCTCATGCTGGTTGTCAGGAATATATGAACAGCATTCTTCTTTGATTAAAGTGCACATACCACCTCTCGCCGCTAGGGTGAAGTCGAGAGCCATACGGTTTTGAAGCACCACAGTTCTCATAGCGTTCAGTTCATCAGTCATTAATTTGAGAGCAGAAAAAGTTGCATTGCTCATAACTTCAAGAAGTTTGGACAGTTTTCTCAGCTCCCAAATCGATTTCACTGTGCCATATGCAGGGGCTATGCCTGCCCATGATATAATAGTGTCATTCAGGTCCATGTGTGTCAGTTTATCTTTGTTTTTCACGGAATTATGGCTTCTCCATTCTGCTTTGACTCATCCCACTGGATTCTCAGGTCTCTTGATTGGATTTCCAGGTTTACTGCTGACCTCTCTGATGTTTCGAATTTTCCCTCGAGGCAAAGCTGCAGTGTGTCATATGGCCAGAACCAGGTAACCCAAAAAACAACTGCCGGACCAATTCTCAGGTAGCCATTTGTATGCCTTTTTCCCACAAACAAAATAACAATTCTCTACTTTAGTATTGATATATGCTTGCCCTGCATGAAACATTTTCTTATCAATGATAGAAAGTTGCTTCAAAAGAACAGGATTATGCTGTATTTCACTAACAGTTTTTTGCATTTTCTCAAGATATGAGTCATAGTTTGTATCACAAATAGTTTCTACCTTATTAGCCTTAATATAACATTTATAAGAAACAGTCACATTGGAATTGCTCCAACCTACCTGAATAGTGTCATTTTTATAAAAACATACAATTCCTTTTTGTGTAACAGGTAGGTACAATGCTATTTTGTCTTGTGATTTTACAGGTGTAGTATCAAAAATCAAATTTTCCCAGGTCTCATTGACCCCTAGGGGCACAGCAGTCATCAATAATCCCCCGTATGCTGTCGGTATAGCTGTGCAAATCCAGCAGTTCGAAACATTAAATGTCTCAGCATACACATATTTAATTGCTTATTAAGTGTTAAAGTTTGGGTACCAGTCTACAAGTAATGCATCACGTTTGTTCAGTTCAACTCGTGTGGCTGAAAAAAGGAAAGGCCACAGCAAAAAGATTATTGTTACCAGTATAGCTAACAGGATGATCATGAAATTTTTCTGAGGTTGTTCTACATCCCTGTTTACTCTGTACCTGGTCATTTTGTTCTCGTTGTATAACAGTAACAAGGTTTTTGTCCAGTTCAAAGTTCTTGACCAGTTTGCAGTGCGTCAAATGGATCCAGGGCACATGTTCAGCTATCTTGACCACAGTGGGTGTTGCCAGCAAAACTTGGTACAGTCCCTCCCACTTTGGAGAGCTCCAATTTCTTTTCTTCACGACCTTCACCCAGATCCGCGTTCCCGGTTGTACTACTGCTTCCGATGGTCTGGTCTGTTCTTTATCTGAAACAGAATTTAACTGCAGGAGTTGTTTGTTATTTAGAAGTCTCCTCATATACTCTACAAGTGAACTGTCAGCCTCCTGGTCTGCAGGCATGAGAGGTTTCCACTGAGGTATATAATATGCCCTCCCAAACAGTGTTTCAAAAGGAGTTAACCCCTTTGCATTTGGAACAGTTCTCATGCTCAACAGTGCCAGAGGCAGACAGTGTACCCAGTTCTTCTGTGTCTCATTAATCAATTTCCTAAGCTTATTTTTCAGAACTCCATTATGCCTCTCTACTAATCCTGCAGACTGGAGGTGGTATGCACAATGGTTTTTCAAGGAAATCCCGAAATAATGGCTCAATTGTTGTATGGTTTGATTTACAAAGTGTGTGCCATTGTCACTGTAGATCTTTTCCGGTATGCCAAATCTAGGAATAATTTCTTTAACGAGGACTTTTGCAACAGTAGCTGCATCTGGATTTTTTGTCGGAAAAGCTTCCACCCATTTGGAAAACATATCTATAATGACAAGACAGTACTTTTTATTTTCGCATTTGTTCAGTTCTATGAAATCCATACAGATAGTAGGGAATGGGTACAGTGGTGTAGGGAAACTCCCTTGCTTAGGCTTCAGTGCCCCCTGTGCATGATGCCTGTTACAAACATGGCATGCTGCACAAAATTTTTTTGTGTAGCTTGTAAATCCATACATTGTAAACACTCGATTTACTAACTGTACCATCCCCCCTGTTGAGACATGGCACTGCCCATGGCTCAACAAAGCTGCATATCTAAACAAGTTAGATGGCAAAATTGTTTTTCTTTCTTTGGAGATGTACAGCCCTTTCTCAAGAATTGCTCCTCGTTTTATCCATTTTTGTTTTTCTACATTTGTAGTAAGTGTTTGCATTGTTTTTAACATTTCTAAATCTAAAATCTCAGGTTGTAATTCCTCACTCAAAAGAAATACTTCTGAAGCTGAAGCTGCCTGCTTTGCAGCTGTATCAGCTCTCGCATTACCTTTTGAAATCCTGTCCTGTTGCTTGGTATGAGCTACGCATTTACAAATAGCTACTTTTTGAGGTAACTGAATAGATTCTAACAAATCTAAAATAAATTGCACGTGATTAATCAGTTTACCAATAGATGTTATCATTCCTCTATTTTTCCACTGTTGCGCAAAAACATGTACAGTAGAAAAAGTGTACTGGCTGTCAGTAAAAATGTTCACACATTTACCCTTTGCCAAGATGCATGCCCTTGTCAAAGCAATCAATTCTGCTGCTTGTGCAGATAAGTTGTGTGGTAAAGACTTTGCTTCTAAAATCTCAGTATCAGAAACTACTGCATACCCTACTAGATTCTGTCCTGTAGGACCCTTTTTGCACGAGCCGTCCACATAGTATGTCACCTTGGCATCATCCAAGGGAACATCCATGAGAACTTTTCTAGGCAGTGTCTTTTGCTCAATCTCCTGCACTCAGCAGTGTGGTTTGCCATCTGCAGCGGTTGGGAGCAAGGTTGACGGATTCAAAGTTGTGCATCGTTCAATTGTCATATGAGGTTGGCTCAGCAGTATAGTCATACAGGAAAGATACCTAGCAGGAGAAAGATATGCCACTTTTTCTTGCAGTAAAATAATCGCGACTGCATGAGGCACTCTCAATGTGAGAGGGTGGAATAACATTACTGAGGCTGAAGCCTGTACTGCCATTGCAGCTGCGACTACTGCTTGTACACAGTGGGGCAAGGATCGCGACACTGGGTCTAGCTGTGATGAATAGTAAGCTATGGGGCGTTGTTTGTCCCCATGTTGCTGTGTTAACACTGATGTCATATAGCCTTGCTTACAATCTACAGTTTGGAAAAATCGTTTATGATAGTTCGGTAATCCTAAAACTAATGCGGATGCTATCAGTTGTTTCAATTTGCAGAAAGCTTATTCTGCTTCTGGTGTCCATTGTAATGAATCTTGTGCTGCCATAGGCTTCTTGTATATTAAGTTGGTCAGTGGAGCAGACTCCAAGGCATAGTTTGGAATCCAACTCCGACAAAAATTAGTCGTACTTAGGAAGGACATAATTTCCTTCTTGGTAGTCGGTTTGGGTGCTTGTAATATTGCTGTTTTCCTGTCTTCATCTAATATTCTGCCTTCTTTGGATATTACATATCCCAGGTATTTAACCTGTTTTTTTCCAAAGCTGCAGTTTGTTTTTGTTAACTTTGTGTCTTTGAGTGGCTAGAAATTGTAATAATGCTATGGTATCTTCTCTGCATTCTTGCTGGGTGGGGGCTGCCAGCAGAATGTCGTCTACATAAAGTAAAATCTGGCTGCCTTTCGGTGGGATAAATCCCGCCAAGTTACTTGCCATTTCCTGTGTGAATATTGTTGGACTCTCACAATATCCCTGTGGTAGTCGCGTGTATGTATACATTTTCCCCAGAAATGTAAATGCAAACCAATGTTGGCTGTCAGGGTGTATCGTTATTGAGAAAAACACATTGCTAATATCTACCACAGAAAAATACTTCTGTTGAGGTTTCAAATAATTTAATAAGGTGTGTGGATCTGGCACAGTAAGTGCTCTAGGTATAACTGCGTTATTTACAGCTTGTAAATCTTGGACCATATGTCATTCTCCATTTGCTTTCCTAACAGGAAATAAGGGTGTATTACATGGTGAATCGGGAGATTCTATCAATACTCCTTCCTTAAGTAAGGCTGCTATTATAGGTTTGATTCCTACTTCTGCATCCTTTCTTAATGGATACTGTCTCTTTTGAGGTCTAAATGCTGACTTTGGCATGATAGTAACTGGTCCTGCTGTACGAATAAGTCCTACATCTGATTTCCCTGTTGACCAGAGAGTCTCTGGTATGCCTCGTAAGGCTTTTTCCTCTTCCTCTAGTAAAAGTGCTACTCAGCTGTCCTCACTTACCTGCAAGTGCACAGCTGGGTGTGTCTGTGTTATCCAATTCAACTTCTGCTTTTGTACTCCCTGTTCTGACAGTTCCACTTCTGTCTGTTTTTCCCACCTTGTGACTTTTTCTCCTAGGTCTGCCCACTTCACATTCTTGTCTTTAGTTAAACTAACGTGGTAATCGATTAGATTTATAAAGTGCTAGGAATTCCTGGGGCAATGAACAGCTAACTACACTGTTCCTTTCTGTGTCCCAGTACAGATTATGCAATACTAATCTGTTAGCACGGTTTCTAAACAGTTCTTGTTCATATTTTTTATCAGGTCCTGGTATGCTACAGTAATATAGAGTACAATGCAACAAATGCTGTTTATCAGTGTCAAGGGAGGGAGATTTACTGATGGCTACGTTCATCAGTTCTTTGGCTACTGCCCCTGGACCAGTTGTAACCAAGTCCTGGCTGTACCAATAAAATGTTTCACCCTCCGATCGCACCACAAAAGTATCCATTTGTCGCTGTGCTTCCATACCCTGCATAGTTGGAACTACTGCTATGCCAAATATCTGCATAAGGTCTCTGCCCAAAAGATTTACTGGGCATTTTGCAGAAACAACAATTTTGCTCTTTTGGGTCATCCCTGAAACAGGGTCAGTTATTGCTATGCTATGGGAGAGTGGCTCTCGATACAGCTGTCCATTGGCTGCTTTCACTAATATATAATCAAGTGATTCTGAATTTTCTGGTAGTTTGGAAGGATGTATCAGGGTCCGTGAAGCCCCTGAGTCACACAGAAATTTAACTTCCCTCTCCTCTACCAGAAGTGTAACTTCCAATTTTGTGTCTGCTAAATAGAGCTCTAGGCTCAATAATGCCAAGTCCAAAATTTAATTTTCTTCACCATTGGTGATTTCTTGTACTTCCTCTATTTCTTCTATCACATTCTCTACTCCTTCTATCACATTTGCATTTGTCTTTTCTTGGTTATTCCCTTCTAGTGATTCATGACTATCATATAGTCAGTCGTCACCCTCCTTATCTTCTGTGGCTACCTTTTTGTTTTGCCTGCAATCCCTTGCCAAATGTCCCTTTTTTCTGCATTTAAAACATTCACCCCCTTTTCTTTCTCTCTTCAAACTCCTCTGATCGCTTATCAGATTGTTTGTTTCCCTGGGCATTTTTCTTACCCTTCTTCCCGGACTGTACTACAAATACATCTGCTCCATCTTCTACTGCGAATACTTGAGTTTTCTTTTTCTTTTTGCTATTAAAATGCCTTTCGGCATGTCTTGCATATTCAAGTAATGACTTTAATCTACTTGTACGATGATCTACCATGTGCTTTGTAATGAAACTACTTATGGGTGCAATACTGCCCTTCAGAAATGCATTCTTTAGTTGTTCATATGGGGAATCATGTGTTTGGTCTTCAGGTACTTGCATTCCACAATGGTTATTAAAACACTCTAATAATCTAGCATAATATCTATTAACAGTTTCACCTTCCTGTTGGATGCATTGATTAATGCAAGTCCAGTCAGCCCTAGGCTTCCATTTCTCAGAGATTCGGTCTGTCAGACCTTTCACTCTGTTATCCAGCTCTGCGTTGCTATGTGGGAGTGGCTTATGTTCTGTGTCACGGGGATTCCAGTTGCCACTGATCATGTGCCAATCTGGACCTACGATTTGTCTGACTACTTTCTCTACTTCTTCTTCATTTAAATGGTAACTTAACCTCATGCCCTGTAAGTCTTCTAGGAATTTTCTAAAATTAACTTTCGGGTGGGGAATTCCCTCTGTGGCTTTCCGGATGTCTTCCGGTGTCCACGGTCTATACACTAGAAGAGCTGGATCCTGTCCTGCCTGTGGATTTGGTACTTCTATGAGTGGACATATCTCTTCTTTACTCATAGCTTGTGAATTTTTATTTATTTCATACAATTCAATATCCCCTCTTAAGTTATGTGTTCAAGACCTAGTCTCGACAGGATCTCTGACAAACAGTTTTGATTTCGCAGGGACAGTTGGGTATAGCGGAGGTGGATCAGCTTCTCCACTCACTTCATATTCTGGTAAGGGAAGTGGAGGGGGTGGAGGGGCCGATGTTATTACTAGGTTATTGTCTTTTTTGTCTAAAAACATTGCTTTTGAATTTTTAATCTTTTGTTCCCTGTGGTTTGCTTCCTCAAGCCACCTGTGTGCCTGAGGAACTCCCAACTGGTGTTGCTTTTTTACCTGACCTTTTGCATCTGTTTTAAGTTGTTTGACAAGTTTGATAAGCGAAGGTTTATCTAATTTGCCGTCAAATTTGTATTTATTAACCCATTTTGTATAGTACCTAATGTTATCGGCATGTTGTAATTGCATATATTTTGCGTCTTCGGTTAATGGCGGATCTCGGGATCTTTTTGTGCACTTATTTCCCATGTTGTCTTGACTTAGTTAGAAATTGTTACGTAACCCTTCTTATCACGTGGTACCACGATTTTATCTTTTTTCACAGTTTATCTAGAATAACTGCCTACCTATCCTGTTTCCCTGATCTATGACAAGACAGCAATCTTTTTTGTCCCTGATTTATACAAAATCTCCCTGACAAAAACAAATACTGTTCCTGATCTGAAACAAAGAAAAGGTAAATTCCTCCTTACCTGAGCCTCCGTGATTGATCGTCTCACTGCTGGAACCATTGACTCGTCCTCCAATCGCAGATCAGAAACAGTGGCTGGCCTCTTTTGAACGACAATTCAGTCAGAGGTCTTTCAGTGCAGAAGAACTGATGTGGCCTCTTCCCCGTACGGTTTCATGCCACCGGGCCCATCTGACCTGAGCTAGAGCGAGAGTTTCCGGCTCGAAGGACCAATCTGTCAAAGGAAAAATAAACTTCAAAAAGATCAATACACTGCAGGTTCAGGTTAAGGCACTTTAATCTTGCAGCAAGGAGACAAAAACATGTTAATATAGAGTTTGTCTAACTAAAATCAGGAAGTAAGGTCATTTTTATACATTTTCTAACAAGACATTGCCTACCAAGCTGATGTAACAGATCACAAGTTTTAACATCATTACTTCATAGCAGCTGTTTGTCCATGATTTTATGCTTGCACTATCAATTTTATGAAAAACTTCCTAAGAAAAACAACGTGGCCTTGGTGCCCACCGGTTAGATACAGCTTCCCACTATGTTATGTTACCATTCAAGGTACTATAGCTAATTCGAGCACAAAGCAAGTACAGATTCTTCAAGCAGTCTTTTGTTTCATGTATCTCTTCTTTTCCGCAGCTGTGCATGTTCTCATAACACGAACAGAGCTGATTGTTCATATTTAATAATATTATAGAAAACAGTATTGTTCTATTTATACACTATTCATTCATTTTCCTGACCTAGCAGATAATCACCTGCTTCTCAGTACATTTCCAAAAGGCATAAACATGAATTTTGCTGTGCTAGCAAACACTAGGTCAGGGTGAATCTTGCAGTTTCAGAAAGCATACTGTGGTTTGAAAAATCATCTTATAATTTCATACAGAATTAAGCTGTACATAAAATTGAATGAAATGTGTTAACTCTTTTAGCTTCTAATAAGCACTAAACATATATATATATATATATATATATATATATATATATTAATACATATTTCTCTAACAACCTCTGTGATTTCCTTCTCCACCACCTATTCTGGTAGCCCATTGCATGGGTTTATAATGCTACAATCTGCTGCTTATGCTCCAACTACCCCCCTTTGTCATTTCTATTTAAAATTACTCCTTCATATCTCCCTGTTAAGGTCTTTTACAGCAATACATTTTCCCCTATCTCTTCTGGTTTTAACAAAGAAAAACCCTAGCCCTGGCCCCTTAGCATTTGGTTATAGCCCTTCCCCTCTTTCCCATGGATTGATCTGGTAGCTTTTTCACTGGATTCCTTCCAGCAACCTAATGCTTTTTTCCCTATGTGGCCTCCAGAACTGCATGCAATACTTAAGGTGTGATATGACCAAGGCCATATAGATCACAGTATTGCTTCTTTGCTTCTAGAATCTATTCTGCTGGGGATACCCCCCCAAAAAATTGCATTGGAAAACACCCACCCTACCTATGAGGATGTGCAGTTATGCAACAGCCTTTTTTTCACATATATGCCCACTCCATATGTACTGCTTCTAAAAAGAGCAATATACCTTGTGTGAATACGTCCATACTGAATGCCTACAATCCAAATAATAGAAACTCAAATGAAAGCAATGAACTCCAAAATTTTAAAATGAAGCAATCTCTTAGTCATAACGTAGACTGTGAATTAAAATACATTGATGCATCTAGATCAACTTTGTTAGAAGTGGTGAATATAGTAACAGAGATAAAACAACTGGAGTTGGGATCTTTAGAAAAAAGAAGGAGCAAACTACATAGGAAAAATGGAAATTGTGGGAAAATATATTCAGAGAAGGAAGGAGGTTTAAGAGGCAGGATGTGAAAGAGCCATATGATGCTTAACTGGCAATGACTGGATAGATTTTTTTCTCACTGTCATCTCATCCTTTAACCTGAATCTTTGTTACTCATACAAGTTATACTTTTGATATATCTTCTTTAATTAAGTTTTTATTTTGACATTATATTGCCATTTGTTATTATTGTAATTGCTTTTTAATTATAAGGTTTTTTTTCTTTTTTATGTGTATTTCTGTGTGGAGCTTTTCTCCCCGGGCCTCTACTGAAAATGGAAATATATCCAGCTAGACTAGCCTGGTCAACAAATGTAAAATAAATAAATAAATAAAATAAAATGATGTATAATGTTTGCAGCTACAGTTGTTTCAACGATGTCTGTGATGTATGTTTGCAACTAAAGTGGTGTCAGTGTTGTTTGTTTTTCATTTATATAAATGTAAGATCGCCTATGTCATATGTGATAATTTAATAAAGATGTTTATTGGAAAAAAAATACTTTGGTGCATCACTGAGATACATGGATATAGCAGTTTAACCAAGACAGTGGATCATGCTATACTTACATGTGTAACTGATGAGATGTAATATTAAATATTTATTCCTTCAGTAGTTGGTGCAAAAGGCATAGCTGATGCCAGCAAAATTAGCTGCCTAAACTCCAACCATGCCAACAATATAGAGTGTGCAACATCATATTAATTTGATTAACGCATTACATCCGAGTGACGCCTCCAGGTGCATATGCAGTTACCTCCTACTGCTCCTCTAGGCGTCAAATATTACTTGTTCATATTGCATTAATAATTCCAAAATCATGCTACATACACGGTATCAGAATACTTTATCTTGAAGCATACATGATGGCAAACACAATTGTATTGATATCTGACCTCTGTCAGTGAGTATTTGTTAGAATTGTAAGGTGATAACTTAATTTTTAAAGGCTCAGGCCACACCCACTAGGAGTTAAAGGTACACACTCCAAAGGGTTGTACTGGAGGGAATGAGTCCACTGGAACATAATAAGCTTTAAACAAAACATTTTAGATTAAACAGAGAAATTCCTAGCATACAAAGCAAAGCAGGGTTTTCTTATTCGTGAATATTTGGCTGCTTACCACCTTTTAGACAATGCAACTGACACCAGCTAGCAATAAAATATTTTGCAGCTTGTAAAAGTGATGCACAGATTTCCTGATTAGTATAGATGTCTCCCTTTCTTTCTCTCTCTCTCTCTCTATGTGTATATATATATATATATATATATATATATATATATATATATATATATATATATTGCACTTTAGAATCTCAAATAATGAAATTTTGTTGCTCGAGTCCAATATGTCAAAACTGCAGTTGCGCGAAACTGCAGAATACCGAATGCGGAAATGTCGAATCTATGGTTGTGGTGGTGCGTGCGTGACATGCGATTGCCTGTGTTCATGATGTGCAGTGTGGTATGTGGATATAGCTGAAGATTCAGGTAACTGATGTTTTTGTAATGGTATTGGGTAGGGATTTTAGTGTGTGTGTGTGAGTGTGTTTGGAGTTTTTAGGTGTGGGTTAGGGTAGGTAAGGTAAGACTGTGAGTGTGTAAGTGTTGAGAGTGCTGGTATTTATAAGTAAGTGATGTGTATTTGTGCAAGGGGAGTGTAGAATGTGTAGTGGGGGGGTTTGTGTGTTTGTGGTTTTAGTGAGACCTCATAGTTAGCATATATAAGTAGCGGGGGTGTGGGGAGGCGCAGCCTCCCCACATCGGGGGTGCAGGGGACTTGCCTCCCTGCTTATATGTAGGTTAGGTGCATGTGTTTAGTTTGTTGTGTTTGTGTGTGTTTTGTTGGTTTGTTTTAGTGTCGGGAGGAAGGTATATGTGTGCTTGTTTGTGAGGTATTTCGGGCTTATGAAGTGAAACTATATATACATATATATATATATATATATATATATGTGTGTGTGTGTGTGTGTGTGTGTGTGTGTGTAGATATATATATATATATATATATATATATATATATATATATATATATTAGTCTAATACTGAAAAAATACACTTATTATTGGAGAAAGAATGATGTATCTCATTATTAGTGTTATCTGTAAGTCACAATACTGTATGGGATTTAACTTTGACTCTGGTGTACTCAGTACCTGGTCGGGGGAGCTGTACAGCTAGTTATTGAAGTGGCTTTGAAATAACATGAAAGAATGCAGGAAGAAGGAAAGGAAGGGGAAAAATATCTGTGGAGTTACACAATTCCTGCAAGTCACAAAAAGATTGAATTATCAGGACTTGCTGTCATAACATGTTAGTTTGAATAGCTGCCATTATATATTTGAATTGATCCACAGGGAAAAAAAACAAGAATAGCTGAACAACAGATAAGGTGACAAGATATTGCCTGGGCTGTTCTCAACAAAACTGGAGAAATACTGATTTGGGATATTGCTGAGAGGTGGACAACCCATTTTGAGGAACTCCTGCATACAGTTTACATGCCCTACACCCAAGGAGGTAGTGCAGAGGCAGATGTCAGAAATAGATCCATTTCAGAAGTTGAGGTCACCGTAGTGACAAAATCTTTCTGCTGTAAAAAATCACAGGGCATAGATGAAATCCAGACAGAAAGGCTAAAGGCAATACATACAGTTTGGTTGTCATGGTTAATATATTTTTTCAGACAAACCTGGGTAGCACACCCCAGTTTCAGAAAATGGGAAGCAGAAACTCAAAGACAATATACAATTGTGTGTGGAGCTCATTGTAAATGGGGGCACCTATACTGAGCCAGAAGCTACAGCAAACCTACTGGCTGATAAATTCAGTTCCAACTTTATCTGTCTCTCCCCTTCAACCTTCCCTCAGGAAATACCATAAAATATAACTCCTCCTGTTATCACTAGGGAACAGGTCCTTAATGCTCTCTCTAAGGCCAAGATCAGTGTATCAATGGGCCCAGACAATATCCCAGGATGCCTTCTAAATAGCATGAAACATGACCTATCAGGCTGTCTGGAATTGCTATTTAACTGTAGCCTCCAAACAGGCTTTGTGTCTTATGAATGTCTCTGCACAAAGGTTGTCCATTTATAGACCCTGGAAAATACTGACCCATAAGTCTCACTAGTCTTATATGTAAATCCATGGAAAGAATTATCATGGAAATTAGCAATAGTGATACAGTAAACCCCCAGACATTGGACCAACCTAGTTTGGTTTCATCAAGGGCAGGTCATGCCTACTCAGATTGGTGGACTTCTTTGAGAAGGTCAGCAAAGCAATGGATGAGGGAAAAATGGTTCACACTTCCAACTTTAAAATGGCCCAGGCATTTGACACAGTACCCCACTCAGGGATTTTTTGACATACACAAGAGGTTAGGGACAACCCTGTATGTTACCTGGTGGATAGTCAATTGGCTCACAGACAGGACCCAGGAAGTTAGAATTGAGGAGTCCACCTCTACAAAGAGGCCAGTCACATGTGGAGTCCCTCAGGGATTGGTCATTGAACCATTCCTTTTTGGCATTTACTTCTCTGAAGTCAGGGTCAATGTCAATAGTCTGTGGCTAACTAAATTTGCAGATGATTGCAAATTAGCTGTCATTGAATCCCACACTGACACAAATGTTCTCCAGGAAGGACTGACACAAGCAAATGACTGGTGTCAGAGCCATGGACTAAAACTAAATGTAAAGAAATGCATAACAGTATCTTTCAGGAAGCCATCCACCCCTAGTAACTATCATTTTGACCACACACCCCTTACAGTTGACCCAGTAGTCAGGGATTTAGGGATACACATAGACAGTAATTTAGACTTTGACCATCATGTGTTTATAGTAGTGAGGAAATCATTCTATGTTGCATAACTTATAAACAAAGTTGTGGCATCTAAGTCCAAGGAAATCATTGTTCCACTGTATTCGTCAATCATCAGACCTATCATTGAGTACAGTCCCCCCTTTGGTATGTACCTAACTAGGCATGCCCAACAATTGGAACATCCACAGAGGTTCCTCACTAAGAGGATACAGGACATAAAAAATGTCCTCTGCAGACTGCCTCATAGCTCTATCCCTGTATTCTGTCTCCTACAGCCTTTTGAGGGGTGAACTATGCCTGGCATACAGGGCATTGTGAAACCCCACTCTATTGGACCTCCTGCTTATCCACAAAACAAATAGCACCAGAATTACCCATCCTAAAGACTTAAACCTTGTCTGTGATATATATATATATATATATATATATATATATATATATATATATATATTTAAAAAACCTGCTGGAGAGACAGGTATGTATCCCAAAGACTACCTCATCTCTGGAACAGGCTCCCCATCCATGTGAAGAAGAGTTTCTCCCTATCCCAATTCATGTGCAGCTTGGACAATTGGAAGGGGAACAGGACATTTATCCCTGGTTTGGCACCTATGTCTATAATGGACACAGGCAACCTGTAAATGGTTCATCTCCCAGGCCCCTGGTTGTAAATGTTTCATCTCTCAAGCCCCTGGTTACACTTATCAAGGGTATCAGAACTTGTCAGAAATTTGGGACACATGGCTAGTCTTAAAAAAGGCTCTTGTGGTTGCTAGCCTAGTAAACGCCTATGAACCTATGAAGACAAGTGTGTTCCATTTCAGAGAGATCACACCACCTCATCCATCCTGCAAAGCATAAGCTGAGGTGCTGAAAAGACGACTTTATCCAAGAGTCAGGCCTTTAGTTATGGCAGAGCATTTCATAATTCATTCTGCTATGGACCTATGAATTATAGCTTCATAGGTATATCAACTATTTGTCCTTGCTGAGATACTGAAGGGGTCACAGGAGTTTGGCAGCAGTGTCTAACAGAGTCTTGAAGACTTGGAGAAGGCATATCATGATGTAGCATAGATTGTCTTGTGGCAAATGGTATGACAGCATGGGGTCCCAGGGCTGCCGTATGCCATTTGGTTGCTGAATTTGAGATGCAAAGGTTGTGTCTTCTTTTCATTGTTAACTCATGTACATGCAAAGTGGCCATGGGATTCTAACAAGAATGTGTTCATCCTGTTTGTGATATTAATGTGCAGAATATCAAAGTGCAGTGAAAGTCTGAACAATATCCATTCTGAGATACAATGTTGGCATTTTTGCTGTTTTCAGATGATGTTTAACTCCAAATGAGTGGTCACAGTTCTGTCTGCAGGTGGGGAGCTGAAGCAGCTTCCTCAGGTAGAGGAGTTGAGGTATCTTGGGATCTTGTCCACAACTGTTCCTTCTAAAGTGCCTGGTATTATAGTGGCGTGCACACTATCATGTAGCTGTAGTTGTAGGTTTTCTGCAAAGGTAAACCAATAATAGTAGTTGTAAACATCCTGCAAAAAGGAAACCCAAAATAGTATTTTTTCCTTTTCTTGCTTTCCCACTCTCTCAATCTACTTGGGATACAAAAAACAAATAGTTGATCTCACTATCACTAAGTCCTAATCAGTGAATGGACTTACTACCCATTCACTCTGACCTGCATGTGACAGCTTGCCCTCCAGTCCAACTCATGAGGACTCAGCCCGCTCGGTTAACCCTTGCTATGCTGGTCTCACTCTGCTCCGTACCCTACCCCCATTCCCACCCACCCTCTGTATCATTAAACTTGTAGAGAAACCCCACCCACAGTCAACTCCCAACAAATCAATCAGCTTCCCACTAATCTAACAGCTTAATTATTCAGAATTATGCATACCCATAGTTAAAAACAAACCAAACTTAGCCAAATACCATTCTCCCTCATACACACAACAATGTCCTACACCTCCATGAAGATAGTACCGTTACTCTCTAGCTTATTAATCTTAAGCTTAGTCAAAACACTTACAATTAAAATACCCATAGCCAGACAGATACACTACAACGTCCTCCACCAACATACTCCTAAATCAAAGCCACTACTCCAATATCTCCCCTCAACTATTTTACTATTCTCTCCCCTACAACTCTTACACAAAAATCAAAACTAGTGCTACCACCAAACCCCACTTTATTGCAATAAACTCAACCCCGAAGACCAAATACAACCAACTATATACTTATCTAATACTAAAATTACTGCACAGCGGTGACATACACACAAACCCAGGACTTAATACACAGGCAAACCTCAAGAGCCTAAAACTATTTACTATAAACCTAGGAAGCATATGCAATAAAGCAACCTCCCTGCATGTACGGATAGAACATAAAAAAACAGATATAGTAGCCTTAACTGAAGCCTGTCTACACTCCAGCATAACTGATACAGAAATGTTACCCCCCAATTTCGCCATACACAGGCTAGACAGACCAAAAAATAAAGGTGGAGGGATAGCTCTTCTTTATCCCTCCATACTCAACATAACTCCATATCCACACAGCATACTGAAATTCCACAGTGTTGAAATACTTATAATCACCCTAAACCTCAACAACTCAAAAAAAATCTGCATCATCACAGTCTACATCCCAGAGGCTCAACTCTTTCTAAACTCCCAGAAAACAAACTTATAGTCTTTCTCCCCAAAAATACCACACGCAGCCCAGACTAATTTTGTATTCTCACAGCTGACAAAGCCACCATAGAAATATTGCATGAAATTAAACTTTTGTGTGTTAAGCAAACTTAACTTTGGCCTCCATATTCAAGAAAACATTAAGAAGACATATAAAAAAACTAGGACTCCTCAACAGAAACAGAAAATTCTTTACCACTCCAACCAGAACCACCTTCCTATGCCCCTCCCTATTCTATGGTTCCTGTATGTTAACCAATCTCAAAAACTCCACCAAGACTAAAATGGAACAATGCTACAGCAAAATAGCAAAGTTTGCAACAAACTCTAAGAACCATACACATCACTGTATACCACTAAAGGAGCTAAATTGGTTAGAATTACCAAACCAACTAGACTATATACAATTAACTACAACTCTGAAACTATTCTATAGGCCCACTAGCTGTCCTGCCCTAGTCAACCTAATCCAGAACTTCAAACCAAACTGACCACTTAGATCCAAAGACAAGAACCTTCTTGAAACCTACAAACCTTCTAGAAAACCAGGAAAATCACTGTACTCATATTCATTCACCAAGTTATGTAATGTCCTCCCACCTAGCCTAAGATAAGCACTCCACCTACCAGTCATTAAAGGTTTCCCAAAAGAACACCTAAACAAATCATGGTTATGTATATGCCTAACTCCAGACTAATCCATTATTCCCCCTACACCTCCTCTTACTACACTAATCTCCTCCTTCTAAACTAATCTACCAACAAACACTAGAAATTTAATGAAACTGTGTGCCTCTCTATCTGTAGAACACTACTCGCTCACCACAGATCCAACACTATGACTGACCCATACCTAACTGTGTCATGACAACTAAGCACACTCTTTGCTAATAGTATTACCTTAAAGAAGATGTTTGAAATTTGTTTATGAATGTAATCTCTAAATGTTTCTACTATTACATAATCGTACTTTATAAACAACTGCATGAACCTACCTATAAATATCTATCTGTGCGTTTCTTCTATAAGTAACCTATTGCATAATATGTGTAAGCTATGGTAGAATATGTGTGCACCGTATAAATGTGGAGCTTTTCTCCCTGGACCTCAGCTGAAAATGGGTTATGTAACCCAGACGGACTACCCCTGTAAACAAATGTCAAATAAATAAATAAATAACTGAAAGTAGAGGGACTGGTACAGTGACCAGCTGAAGGATACAGTGGTGGTTGTGGGGTACTGCAGTCATTGTGCCAGGTGGCACTGTGTAATGTCGCATTCTGTTTCCCAGTAAGTCTATGTTCCCATCCTCATCTATGGTGATGAGTACTGTGACCATGTGAATGAGATTACTGACACATGCAGGAGAAATGAGAATTCTTCATAGGTTATTTGGGCTTACTGCCCATGATAGAGTGAAGAGCTCAATCCATGAGGATCTTAAAGTACAGCGACTGCTGCTCTTTGTTGACAATATTCAGTTGAGGTGGTTTTGGCATCTTGTGATTATAGCCTTTGGGTGCCTCAACATTAGGTGTACAAGGCATGGCCCACTAGGAGAAGGCCCTGGTGCAGATTCAAGACATCTTGGAAGGATTATATCTTTCAGCTTGCCTGAGAATGTCTGAGGATCTCATAGGATGGTTTAATAATTGTTGCTTGTGATAGGGAAGCCAGTTTGCCCTTCTCAGATTGCTGGAACAACAACCTTTACGTCAACAAGTGGTTTAGAAAATGAGAGAATGAAAAAGAACAACTGAATGAAAACACAGTTACTGTGGGGTTAACAACTTCTTATTCACCTGATGGGAACATATTGGAAAGACATAAAACAGATTTTATGAAATAAACGTCAAGAACTGGTAGCAGAAAATCACCCGAGAAGAGAACATGGTTACAGCTATTTATTTATTCATGTGCTTATTTTTTAATTTTTGATCAAGTACATGGGCTTTCCCACAGACCATGTTCATGTTGCGTTAGTTAGGCACTTACAAGTTTCAACAGATTCTTTGTTATCTGTACACTTAAGAGTGTGTTGGTTCATTTGTACAACAACAATGGTGTGACCTAATGAATATAGATATAGATGACAGTGATACAGTAAGTGTATGTCATTTGTATATGTGCAAACGATGATGTTGATACAGACTAACTAGGTATGTGCAGAATCTATCCCACTAAGCTTGTGCAGGATCCATGACACTAGTAACAAATTAATAAGGCAAGTAATGGAGGTTCTACCACATTAACTGGGTCATGACACCAATATAAACCACAACTCACAAATAAAACAATAATGCTGTAAGTCAGCATCATAAGATAATTCACTAGACTGTTTATAGGTAGTTACTATGCATGCAGTCCGGGACATCATTAAGTAACCTAGCCAAAATTCTCAATTTTCATAAAGCACTGTCTGGTTAAGTGACTTACTCAAAGTCACACAATAGGCAAATGAAGGTGGAAAGATTCAAACCGTGGACCCTTGGAAAGCTCATTAACAAGGAAGAGCTTTAGTCATCTGTGCTAACTCCCAGACTATAATAATACCCATTTGTTAACCAGATAGGCCCACTGAACACACAATCCCTTTTCATGGTAACCCACAAGCAATGCTTGGTTAAGTAACCTATGTAAGGTCACACACAGTAGGCAAATGAGGATTGAGGAGAACCAAACCTTATACCACAGAAAACTACAGCTCAAAGCCTTAACCCTCTGCACCAACTATCAGACAGTTAATTAAGTGCTTTCATTTCATGGACATACAGAAATTTCTCGAGAATAACAGTGTAAATCCCTAGGTAATATCATGGTATTTGAAAACCACAAATGAAACCTGATGTATTTGAATGCCAATGTATAATAATTAAACAAAACAAACTAACATCACATTCAAACATTAAAATGCATTACTTATGATAAAAATATAAATGAAGTAATACTGAATGAAGGAAATGACTAACAGTAAGCTTAATAAAACAGTGATCTAACCTGTGGCCCACTTTTTTTATTGATGAAATCATTGATGAAAGAGGGCTTTGCAGCTCCTTTCAATCAGTTCATCTCCTTTCATATCATGGGTAACACTGACAAACTGCAAAAAACTTAAACTTCCTAAAATTAGAACATTATGTAGAATGTCTAAACAGTGCATTGATAGTCTGTTTATTTTGAAGGACAAAGTTATACTACTAGATTCTCTGTAACAGCCTGTAAAAGATGTCTTATCAAGATAAAATATGTTGCAGCTGTAACATGTTATGTAACACCTGAAGAAAAATATCCCAGTAATTTTACTATAAACGACTTAGGGTAGTATACTGATGTTTAAATACGCATTTTCCAGAGGTCTTTTAAATATAATTTACTTGCTTTTCATTATGTAGTGGTGTCTTTATGTTTATGAAGTGAAAGTGCTCAAAAATCATTCCAGGGAAGTAGCTGAGATTAATGTGCTGTTTTTTTTCTCTATATCTCTACAAAATAAAATTGTCCCAATCCCTTTGCCACAGTTAAACACACTACCCCACCATGGCATATGACGACCTTTATTGGACAACATTCTTTAATCATAGAATTAATTGATCAATCATAAAATTTATTAATGACAATATGAACACAACTTCCACATAATTTAACAGTGGCAGTGTCTCCCTCTCACCTCTGTCCCACCACAAAATAAGAAGTGTTACCCCAACTGTTCGCTTACTCTGACTTTACCAGAAGCAGCATTCCACCACTCACTTCCATACCCACCCAACCACCTTGTAAAATCCAACACATAACACATGAAGGGGAAAAGAAGAGGAACAGACCAGACCTTCTTCTCTGCCCACCAACCCACTTATGTATAAAATTGACAACATATCATCTGATACAATATAAAGAGGGAAGGAGGGAGGGCAGCAAGTTCATACCTAAATCTGATCTCTCCACTCCACAACTCTTACATAAAACTACATTAACTCCTTACACTTAACTCACTTCCTTTCTAACACCCTTCCCCTTAACTTTAAAGCTTCCTTGCCTGATTCTCCATAATGATCCTTCCTCTGTTCACCATTCAATATAACAACTCTCTTCCACCACCTCCTTCCCTTCCCCACCATAAATTCCTAAAGTCTTTCTGAGCAAATTAGTTTGTTCCAAACTACATTTGTCCCGATCTCCTCTCCACAATAAAACACACTACACCAACATCGCATATGATGACCTTTATTGGACAACATTCTTTAACTATAGAATTAATTGATCAATCATAACATTTATTAATCACAATATGAACATAACTTTCACATAATTTAACAGTGGCAGCATCTCCCGCTCACCTATGTGCCACCACGAAATAAGCAGTTTTAGCCCAACTGCTTGCTTATTCTGACCTTACCAGAAGCAGTATGCCATCCCTCACTTCCATACCCACCCAATCACCTTGTAAAATCCAACACATAGCACATGAGGGGGGACAGAAGAGGAACATGCAAGCCCCCCTTTTCTGCCCACCAGCCTGACACAGGTTGTTTCCCTTCGAATACTGCAACACTTTTACCAAACCTTCCAAAAACAGCACCAGGTGTACATTGAATAGATCCAATCTCAACTCACAGAGGTGTACTCCATC
The DNA here is from genome assembly GCF_019279795.1 of Protopterus annectens. Classification (NCBI taxonomy): domain Eukaryota; kingdom Metazoa; phylum Chordata; order Ceratodontiformes; family Protopteridae; genus Protopterus; species Protopterus annectens. The sequence continues at coordinate 323,423,282 of NC_056740.1, read as the reverse complement.
CTTCCCAAACCACACAGGATCCCTATCATTGAAGTCCCTATGATCAATAGTGCAAATACCCAAGTTTCTCAAATGCCTCAGCCTACAATTAACAAAACTCTGGGCACACACAATACCTATGAAGCTGCTCTCATTCCTCCAAACCAAACATGTACCACTTTGGACCACACAATACTCATGTTGGGAAACCTACTGACAAAAATAAGTCAAGTCCTTCATCACCCTAAACACCAACTGCTGTTTTGGAATAACACCTAAATGATTACCTGCTAAATGAACCTCTAAAATGTGGAATCCCAATCTGAAAACACAAGTCCGCAAACTCGTCCTCGAGCTGATGCCACCTGAGGCCTCTGACACCATACAAAAAACTCTTTGCCTATAATGCTGCAATCCAAGCTTGCATCCATCCGGCATAATCGCAGCCCATTTCTCCAACCAATAAATATAGGAATGACCCAAAATGACCATATTTTACCTAAAAGAAAAATTTTAGTGACAACTGCCAACTAACAAGTTATCTATTATAATATAAAAAGGCATCTGAAGACCATCATCCCACCCTCTTAATAACTTTCATTGACATACCTTCTCTCAACAAAACTAATGAACTTCCCATACAAAATTAATAAGTGTAAAACCTCTCTTCCCAAAAGCCTTCCCTATCACACACAAAAACTGACTGGCTGTTGTCGCCCATCTTCCTCATGACGGGAAAACCAAATCCTGTGGACTTCCCCCATGTGACAGCCATAATATTCTGGTTCACAATGCTGGACACATCGACTCATCTCTTTCTATACTCAAAACAATCTGCATGCCCTTACCCATCTGGTTTGTTTTTGACCTCTGCAAGCATCATCTCCAGTGACAGAGGAAATACAACCACATCCTGCCACACCAGCGTACCCAACAACTCTCTCACCCTGAACGCTCTACTATACATCTATATTGATAATGTCATCCACAAATTATAATCTTCTGAGTACCCTTTTCGTAACCTCAAGCCCCTCAACAAAACCTTAAGAGCCTTTTTAGACATTGGCCAGTGCTTATCAGCCATCCTACCAGCAGACCACCCCAACCTTTCAACATCTGAGCTACTGCCCACAACTTTGTCAAGTCCTGCAACCCTACCACCCATGCAAATATGCTAATGGCAGCCAGATCCACCTTAACCTACTGAACTGCCCTCCCATTAAACCAAGCCTGAGCTAAATATTGCAATAGTAGCTTCTCCAACCAAACTCTCTGCTCCTCAGGCAACTGCAAAACAAATTCATTAAACTCAGATAATAGCCTACTATATGCCTTCCTTGTCAAGGCCACCCAAGAATGCTGAATCAGCTGTCCCTTCACTTCATTCCGGTCTGTCTTACCTCCTCCAGCAAAATGACTGGTTCAGCTTCTACCTTTGTGACCAATTGCTGAAACCTGTGAAAGTGAAAAAGAAAAAGGCTGTCAGCAATCACATTCTTAGAACTCGGCAAGCATACACCTGTAAAAAAAATTTATTAAATAAATTTGCAAAACCAATTTCCATAAAACTAATAAAAGCAATCTGGATTTTCCTGCCTTTGACTGTAACACCCACACCACTGTGATATTGTTGGAATTAAAAATCACCCTCCAACCATGCAACCACTCTTGCCACACCACTGAAGCCCCCCCCAAATAAGCATCAATTCCAAGAAGGCCACATCCTTCTTCCACTCATCCTTACAGTCATCTGGCTCATTGGCCAGATGACTGGGAGGATGACTGGAAGGCCACATCCTTCTTCCACTCATCCTCACAGTCATCTGGCCAATGAGCCACAAACCATTCCCTGCTAAAAAATGCTCCCATCCAAATACCCCCTGCTGCGTCTACAAAAAATTGTAAATCCTCCTTATCCACCTGCCAAAACAAAATGCCATTAAACTGATCCAAAAAGGACAACCACGATGCTAAATTTGCACAAAATAGCTTACCGATCCTTACCCAATGGTGTTTGTTTTTCCCCTTTTTAACAAAAATGTCACCAAGCTGCAAAATGTAAGACCAGGATTAATTGTCTGGCATAGAAAATTATAACCCTAAACATTTCACAATGCCCCCTATGCTGCACCTTGTCCCTGTCCATCACCCAAGCAAACTTCTTCAAATGCTCTATCTTCTCAAATGGAAGACAAAACAACCCCTTCTCCATGTGCATTAACAAACCTAGAAAACACAATGTCTTGGCAAGGCCCTCCAGCTTCTGTGTAGCCAATGGAACACCCAGCTTTTCCCACATTGCCAGGAATGCCCAGATACCCTCCAGTGCCCCTACAAACCCTTTACCAACAAACAAAAAAAATTGCCCAAATAATGTACAGCCTTCTGAGTGTGCATTCCTTGCTACCAAATCCAATGAAGTATGGTGCTAAACTTCTCAAATGTGGCACAAGTCACTGGACACCCCGATGGCATGGCTTAATCAAAATAAAATTTATTGTCAACCACCATGCCCAACAAAGGCCACTCTTCTTCCCACACAGGCAAAAATCAGAATGCAGATTCAATATTGACCTTTATCAACCACAGATAATTAAACCCTCTGATGGTTGCCACCACTTCCTCCACTGAAGCATACCTAACATTTGAATCCTCTTTGGAAATGAAATCATTGACTGAATTCCTTTCTGGGTAGGAAAAATGGTGAATCAACCGAAATTTAGCAGGTAACTTTTTAGGGACCAATCCCAATCCCTCTTCCTTTCCCCACACAGAATGTAAATTCTTACAAATTGAGCCATCCCAACAAATCCTTGACTTAATAAAAAAAAAGGAACCCCCCTCCCCTATAAATTTCATCACAACCTTCAAATTTTTAAAATGACTCAACATGTGACTCAATACCTGCACATTAACAGGTGAATAGGAAACCCGGTTTGCTCCTCTGGCCCCAAAAAGACAAGTTTCCCCTCTGCCCTTGAAAATTGCCTCACCCACTAAACTCCTGTAAGCCTTGAGGCAGAGGAGAAAATGATCCCATATCAGCCATGAAGGAACTCAAACTGACCAAATTCCCTTCCCAATGACCACACTGAGATGCTGGATGCACTCCCACACAATTCACACAAGTATGTGAGAACTGGCACACAGTCCGTGTGCAACATCCTGCATTGAATGCCCAGCACACTCCAGTCACCTCACCCTCTAACTTTCCCTATCCAGTGGAGCCCTCAAAATTATCCATCATGGTGGCCAGAGAAATGTCAGGGTGCCTAACATCCCATCTCAATGTCTGATCTACCACTTTCTGTTTTTGGAACTATGGATCATACCACATCCAAGCATTTCCTGCACATAACCTTTGCACCTCAAGAATCATGAGAAAATAAGACAAAAATGGTCAAATTATCCTTCTCCAGCCAAACTGCCATGCAGTACATTAAACCCAGCACCCAATTATCCCATGTCCTAGCTTGAAGCCTTCCAACTCTCTTCCATCCCAATGCTGCTAAAGCTGTCAAGAGATCCTTGTTATTTGCCATCTCAGATTCCAACAATCTCTGTAAACCCTCTGCATCAATTAATTAAAATATGTTGATATATTCACCTTTCCAAATCTTCTCTTTAACCAAAGCAGGACTATGCAGTGTCTAAAAGATGCCCCTGCTGCATTCACCAAAGCCTGAGTAGCAAACCAATCTCTAGGTTGCATTACAAAATCGGAACCCACCTCTTGCTGCAATGACTCGGCCCTATCCAAACTTGACCCCAAAATGCCTAATGAAGACCCTAAGTTAACTCCCCCACCCAGCATCTCCCATATACTGCCAGCATCATATATTGTTTGTGGACAAAATTAATAAGAATCATCTTTATGTCTGCAAAGACAGAGAAAGAGCAGGAGATTACATTTAGACTTTGGTTGTTAAATAACTAAAAAGGTTTTTCAAGTTATTTTAAGTAAATGATGATGTAATTTCATTTCACTTGCATGAAATAACTACAGTCGCTAGGCATTATACTGTAGTATATATATATATATATATATATATATATATATATATATATATATATATATATAGTATGTATCCTTTAGTTGACCTCAGTTCAACTAACATATAAAAACAAAAGATAAGTGAATCATGTATTGCCATTTGTAAGACATAAAAATTGATAAGTGAATCAGCATAATAAAAACAAGACAGTTAAACAAACACAAGAGTTAAAGATAAGGAAAAAGGATAGATAGTTTAACAGCAGTAGCAAAATGATTCAAACATCTCAAATGCAAGAATATGGCACTAAAACTAAATAGAATATAAAAATTTGAATGACAATGGAGAGAGGTGAAATGGAAAGAACAAAGAATAAGAAGATTAGGCAAAAAAGAGATTAGTGAGTAGGACACAAACAAGAACAGTGAAATTCAACAAAAACTATGGCTCAGACAACTGGATGAAGATTTGTCAAGGAGAGGGAATTAAGAGACGAGGATTGAAATGAACGAGATCAAGAAGAATAAGAAACAGATATGAAGAATCTGAAGGGAGATGTGAGTCATAGGTTGCCATACTAGTCACCTATACTCATAGCCTGCCCTAAGCATAGGGAAATTAGGCGGTTGCCTAGGGCGCCGCTCTATCAGGGGAACTTTTCAAGTATTTATTGATTTGTTTTTGTAGCACAGAAATGGCTTCTTTCAAATGTGAAGTATTAATAAAGGAACTACTGAAGGTTAAGACAAACTGTTAGAAAAAAGGAAGAAAAAAGTAATCTGGATGGTGTTAGTAGACCAGAATGGGGGCAATGGGTGGTGTGGGAGGGCAGCAGTTGACAAAAGGCCAGCCCTGCCTATACTACATGTCCAATAGCCCCAGAGATAAGTTTGTCCAGTCAATACACAACTTAATGTAACACAAATAAAAATGCAAATGTATGGCTATAACAAAAAAAAGTTACCCTACTTCATTTACCTGTTTTTTTATTTAATGGTTGATGGACTTTTGTCATGGTCAGTGGCTCAAAAGCTAGCATTTTCACTTTTAATGCTGGAAGATTATTAGACTTTGTCTTCTCTTCTCATACCAGCTGCTTTGTATTAATTTTCCAGTACAGGCACTACAGAGCATTAAAAGGAGGATGTTGTACTTTTGAGGTGCCATCCTTTAGATGAGGTGTAAAATTAGGTCCTATCTGTCCAGCTGGTGGTAGCCCATGTGAATGCAAAAGATCCCCTGACACTTATAAAAAAATATTAGGGTAATTTCAGTTGTGCCCTATTTAAATGTCCACTAGTAAGTATGAATATCACCTGGGGCCTCCCCTGAAATAGGCTGTGCCTATGGGACTAACCTGGTAGACAAATATTTACCAGTTTCAATGGCCTGATGCTTTTGCTGATAAAACATTAATACATTATACACTGCTACATTCTCACTTCTGGTGTATAATATTATACCACAAACTAGAAGTAAATATTTTTTTTGTATCAATCTGCGATTAATATACTGATCTTCACTTCGTTTGCTAACCACATCAGTGAGCTAATCTGTTTCAGATTTCTGACTCTCAATAGTCATAATCCAGGTTTGTCATACCAAGGTAAATTCAACGTATCTGTCTACAAATTTTAAAGAATAATCCGGTCAAGCAACATGTTTTTTTTCTGAGTGGAGGATAAACCAGACTGATTGGAAAAGACAAAATGCAAGTAAAGATAAAATGTGCAGAATCCATGTAGACAGTTAAAATTCAGAGAGATAAAGTCACTGCGTAGGTTGTGTGATATCATCTTATATAATTGGCACAAGGGTTGAGTGTTATTTCTTTTGCACTCGGTGTCCATCTGTATAGAGTTAAGAGTTTTTATGATAACTCAGCACTGTTACTACACCCCGTGTTCTCCTTAAAACATACCTCATTTTCATAATTAGTATATTTAAATAGCAGGTGTATAGGGGTTACAGTACTCCATGTTTGGGAGGTTCAGAAAGAAAAGCCCCCCCCCCCCCATATACATGCATTTTGGCATTACAGCAAGTTTCTGAGATGGAGACCTAATTTGGGTGTATATATGAAAGGCATTTATTTAAAAATCATTTAATTTACCACAGTCCATGAATTTACTTGGTTAAATGTGCTCTCAGTGCATTTATTTGCTTACAAGTAATCTACAACCATCCCAGTTTGCATACTTTAGTTACAGCTATCATATGTGAGGTTCAGTAAAAGTAACAGTGGCACACCCACGTCTCTTTGCACTTGTCTTTGTGGCATGACCCTTTCTTGCAGCTTGCATTCCATTTTCAATGCACATACTAAAGTGCTGACACTGTGTTATGCTATTGCACTCTGAGGTACCCATCATATCAACAATCCTAGTGTTATCACAGCACCTGCTATCTGGGTCTTATGGGTTAGTGTGGAAGTAGTTATTAAGTTAAGAATCTGGAGCAAAGTTTCGGGTATGGGTTGTTTGGAGGCAAAACCACAAAAATTCACAATATCTGTAATGCGTCTAGCAACATTTTATGCATTCTGATATGACACCAAGGCAATATTAATAACATTTATCTGGCTGTTAGTGCAAACAATTAAGGCTATGATATGTTAGCAGGTTGCTTCTTGTATTCCTTTCACAGTCTTAATGTTATTCTCAGCAATTCACTTGACTAGACAGAGCTCCCAGGTTGAGTCTGAAAAAGGTCTTTGTAAATGGGGTCTATATTACAACCGCGAAACCTCACTTATGCAAATACAGAAATGTCAACACATATTGAGAGAACCACGAAAACATTCAACGTCCTAAACCATGAAATTCAAAATGTCGAATAGTCATAGTTGGCCAACCCCATCACCCGCTACATACTACCTACCCAAACAAAATAAATAATACACATACATACGCTTAACAAAACCCTACTTCTAACCCTAAAGTAAAGCTTGTTATATTACTATGTAAGCACTTACCTTAACCCGCACCCTAACCCTAGGGTCCGTAAATATTGCACACTTCCTTTAAGGAGCTATAACCAAACAAAATAAATAATACACATACGTACACTTAACAAATCCCTACTTCTAACCCTAAAGTAAAACTTGTTATATTACTATGTATGCTGTTACATTAACCGCACCCTAACCCTAAGGTCCATAACTATTGCACACTTACCTTAAGGAACTATACTTCTTCAGGACGTTTGGTGTTTTCATGGTTCGCTGAATATGTGTCGACATTTCCGTATTCACATAAGTGGAGTTTCGTGGTTGTACTAGGCAGCCTTGTAAATCAGTGCTCTTCTCTGGTCAAGCATACTGGCATTGCTTTTTCTCAAGTGTTGAAGGTGATGAGGCATCACAGTAGACACTTGCAGAATCTATGGCCAGGTATATCTCTGAGGTGTCTGCTTAATTGTTGCAGCTGGAGGATAACTACCTTGATTAACCCCTGTCTGGAATGGTCACTGGTAGTACCTACACATAACAGGGAGGAGAGGTAGATTATAGCCTAGTTAGTCGCATCACAGTCAAATGTATCTTAGTTACAGTGTATGTCTCAGCTGTAAGTAATCGTAAGTTATTCAATGTTTTCTTCAGTAAATTATAGTAATTTAATAGGAAGACTTGGTTCTTTTGAGAAGAGTTTAATGTCTGGATTGCAGTGTGTTGGAGAAGTCTTACCTTAACCCTGAGAGGCACTGTTAAGGTTCATATGGTAATTAGAGAATGAATGGGAACTCTTGGTTTAATAAACTTATGGAGGGATGTACACCTGCAGTAACCAGACGTTTCCGTTTCTGCCCAGATGTTATATTGCACAGCAGAAGTGATTTTTGATTAACTTCAGCTATTTAGTCCATTTTTTTTATATGCTTGGTTATTGACTTTCTCTTTGACAGACCACTTCTTGTAGCTGTCAAGTCTTAGAAATCAATGTAAAGCATGAAGCTTAGACCTGCTTGTACTGAGTGACTCATGACATTTGTCTTTCCTTAGGTCCAGTGTGACCCATTACTTTAAATTTAGCATCTTAGTGAGTGTCCTAATGTTTCCTGGTTTAAGTATTTTAAACTATAGCTTTAAAATATTACACATGCTGCATATGTTTTGTTATAAATCAGACCTGCCTTTCAGACAGCTGATTGTGAAACAGAAGTTGGTGTTTGTAACTAGTCAGTACATCAGGCAAGGTACTGTAATAAAGATGCTACAGCAGTTTTTAGACAAATTTAACTGAAGCAAAATCCTATTATCAGGCAGGAATTATACCTTTAATGTGCTATTATGTGATCCTCCTCACTGAAAAGCAGAACACATAAATTTCTGGCATTTCTGGTGGCAAAAAAGGAGGGTTGATAGAAGTACTTTAAAAATAAAGCAGTATATTAAGCACATAGTGAGGTCAACCATGTATTCCAGGACTTTGATGCCAAACCATATTCACAAAAATGCTATTCTGGCTGATGAATGTTATATTACCATCTTTCTAAACCGCTTGTGCCTCTTGTGGCTTACACAAGATGAAGTTATGAACATACCTCTCAACTGTCCTGATTTTCACAGAACATCCAGATTTTTGCCTCATATTTTTCATCTACTCCTTATAAAATTTAGTTTTTTGGACAATCTTTGGCAAATCATTAAGGATTCAAGTCAGGAAATATTAGCAGATATCTCAATTTCAGATTTCATACCTTTCAGGAAATCCATGCCAATGAAAAACTTGTTATTCTATCAATCTTCTACATTTGTAAGAGCAATATTTAAAAATTGTCCCTACTTTTGGGCCTTTGTCCACCATTATTTATGGCTTTGTCCAGATTTCTTGCTTTAAGAGGTTGAGAGGTATGCTTATGAATAAGATGTGGACTTTCAGTGGCTGAAGGCAATACTACAGAGGAGGTCAGCAGAGCTGTAGCTAGGCTGGTTAGTGCCCTTGGCAATTATCGCTGTTTGGCATCCTTAGGGTTGAAGTTGAGGACAAGAAAAAATATAACCCTCTCAGAGTTGTAAACCCTCCCAAATGTAATTTCCCCTTCCAGATGAGAATAAAAAGGTCTTCAGTTAAGCTTAACTCCTTGCTGCATTTCAGCAACATCTACTTCAGCTTGACAAAGAGCTATTATTTATCAACATTGCCACAGTGTTATACTGCTGGGCTATAATAACTCCTTGCTCTTGATCCTAACATACAAACACCGATTCAGTACAGTGCAAGTCAATGAAGATACTACTTACCTGGACTGGTTGACACCTCAGCTACAGTGCTGGTCATGCACCCTAACTGCTTATGTTCAGGGTAGCTGCCCCCGTTGCCCACCATTACTATAACCTGGGAGGTTAGTGCACTTCTCACTCATTCTTGTTGGGTAAATGCCAGGGCCTGATTGCCTGCCAACACAGATGCATAAAGTGATGGAACAATTAATTTGTGTGGCTGTGTGTGTTCTCTTTTTCACTATTTTCCAAGAATGACCTCCCCTAGAAATCTTATGTATCACTGCTTCCTGTTTTACTTAAACCTGAGAAGGTCAGGACTATTTTAATTGCAGGCGCATTTCTGAATGAAGTCCTGTGTTGGACAAATCGCTTAATGGAATAAGTGTCTCAATCTTCAGTGGCATCACTTTTGGGTGATTTTGTGTTTCAGGATTACTAGCATATTGACAGTTTCAGAAAATCATAATACTCAAAATCTGTTCCTAATTCCTCCAGTACTTTTAATCTTCTGTTCTGGGCTTTATTTGTATTCATATTCATATATTTATACTAGGCTAATTGCCCTTGTGGGCCATTTTAAGCCTAGCCAGTTACCCCATGTAGAAATCAAGCCCTGCACCTTGTGTTTGCAAGGTAAACACCTTAACCCTTATACCAACCTGAAAAAATACAAATAGCAGAAAATAATAACTCAGGGCTGTCCACAAGCCAATAAGTCATGAACATTTATTAAAAAATAAAACACTTTGAGTGCTTTCGTCAGAATATATCAAAGACTTCATCAGAATAAAATCAATACCAAATAAACCATATTTAAATATCCCTCCACCATAAACACATGATTGAAAGCAACCAATGACTATTTAAAATTATTTTAAACATACAAGACACCACCTGAAACTCTAGCCAATCAACTATCCAAGTGTGCACATTAAACTATATAAGATCGTAATCTCAATACACTAGCTATGAGATATTGTCATTTAGACCAGGATAATTATAGGCATTTAAGTTAATCTGCCATTTTAACTTTTTAAGCTCCAAAATGTCATTCCATGGTCCCCCATTAACATCATTCATAGGTTCATAGGTTCATACTAGGCTATCTGCCCTAGGGCATTTATAAGCCTAGCCAGAGTGTGTTTGGCCTTCGCCACCCATTTTAAATGAATTTTGCTATGCCCTTTTTCAGGCTTATGGGGCGATAGTTTCCAGGATCCGTTGAGGCACCACCTTTGTGGAGAGGGACCACTGTTGCTGTACGCCACTCTTTGGGTACATATCCTGTAGTAAGGCTGAGATTGAACAGTAGTTTTATGTTTGGGTTTAGTTCTTCTTGGAGTTCATGCAGGACGCAGCCCGGGACACGTCTGGTCCCATTGATGCTGTGTTTTTTGCTTTGGAGAGGGCGGCTCTTACCTGAGCATCTGAGATGTCAGGGGGGCAGCACTCTGCTGGGATAGATATTTGCCCTTTTGGTGGGGAAGGGCGGGAGCAATTTGCACTGAACCTGTCAGCTAGGATGTTGGCAATGTCTGTGGGTTCAGTGTATTGTCATTTTGGACTAATTCTGAGCATATCTGGGAATTCCCACCCAGGTTCCTAACATAACTAAAGAAAGCCTTGTGATTATCCTTAGTGTCTTGTGCAATTTTTCTCTCGGAGCTGGCCTTAGACGATTTTATGAGTGCCCGTAGTTTTTTGCTAATACTGATCAGAGATGCCTTCCCTTTTTGGGATTTTGCTCTATCATGTAGTAGCTTCCTACTTCTATTGTATAGTTTGTTTATGGCTGGGGTCCACCAGACAGGACGCCTAACTTTGGAGGATTGGGTCTTGGTTTTATTTGGGATTGCATGATCCATGCATTCCTGAAGGTGTTCATAGAATGCGTTTATAAAGGATTCTGCGGTCTGGGCCGTATTTTCTACAGGCCCGGGGGCTTTGAAGGATTCCACCTCAGTTTTGAGGAGTGTGAAATTTGCTTTAGAGAAGTTTTTCGCTGTGGTTTTCTGGGCAGGATCTGGGGTTGGGATGTGAATATCTAGTGAGATTAGTTTATGGTCTGATCTTACCAGTGAGGGATACACTTCTGGTCTGGAGCATAGAGTCCCCATGTTGGTGATGATCAGGTCCAGTATGTTTTCCCCTCTTGGAGTGGCAACAAGTTGTTCCATAGCATTTGAGTTTATAAAGTCTAGGAACCTTCGGGCTAGGGTGTTGGAGCTAGAGTAATACTCCCAGTCTATGTTAGGGTAGTTGAAGTCACCCAATATAATGGTGTTTGGAGAGACCTTCATATTTTCCTGTGTTCTCAGGAAGGCCAAGTGGGGTTCCTGGGTTTGGGAGGGTGGTCTGTAGCAGGCTATAAACTGGAAGGCAGTTTTATCCACTGCTAGTTGCACATGAATAGTCTCTGATGCTTCGTGCTGTGCCACCAACCTGGAGGTGTGGGTATCTTTGACGGATATTGATACTCCCCCTCCTTTTGTGGTTTGGTCCAAGTTTTGGAGCCGAAAAACATGGTATGAGGTATAACCTGGTAGTGCTGGGGTGCTCACGGGAGCCTTGAACCAGGTTTCTGTTACTGCACAGATATCAATGTTCTCCATGCTAAGGAGAGTTTCGAGTGCGTGCATCTTGAGGTTTAGACTTCTGGCATTGAGTAGCATTACTCTTAGTTTCTTATCCCTTGTGATACCTATGGAGGTGGGTTTGTCTTTTGAGCCTTGCCTAAAAAAGGCACTATGGGGGTGGCAAGAGCCTTTGCCAATATCCGAAAGCCCAGGGGTGACAGATGCAAGCCGTCCCTAGCGAAGCATCGTGGCTTGTCGAGCATGTTATCCCAGGCAGACAGGCATTGGATCCCCTTTGAATGACACCAATACTTAAGCCAATTGTTGAAATTGATCATCTTGTCTTCATATTGTGGCATCATTCTTGGTGAGGGTAAGATGCTACTCAAGGTCAGGGTCATACTGGCCTGGGCTACATGCTCAGAGAGCTCCTCTATGTCTCTTTTCATGTAGTCCAGGGAGGTATGTCTCAGGTCATTCACACCAGCATGGACAATGACTGAGTCATAGTTGTACTTGCCTTGGAGTGACATGAGTGCTTGTGTTATGTGGTGGATCCTAGCACCCGACAGGCAGCTCACCGTGACCTTCTCCTTGTTCAGCCTGGTGAGCGGGACGTCAGTGTGCCTGATGATAGAGTCACCTATTACAAGTGTATCAGGTGTGTTGTTTAGCCTTAAGGGCTGTGACTGTTCGGCACACTGGCTTTGTGAGCTATGTGTTGCATGTGTTTTGTTTTGGGGTAGCGGTTGCTTGGGTGTCTGCTTTGGAGGTCTCTGCTGCTTAGGCAGATTTTTATTTAGAGCCTCCGAGTATGTTTTTGTGTGTTTATGTGTTTGGTTTGCTGTTGTGGTAGGTCTATGTGAGATTGGAATTGTAGTGAGTGTGGTTTCCTTCTCCTCCTGACTGGTTATGCCAGTACTGAGTTGAGAGAGCTTAGCCTCCAGTTTGGCTATATGGTTGCATCTCTCACATGTGTTTGAATTTGTTGGGAAGAGGAGAGGGTTGTCTGTGTACATGAGGCAGTTGTAACATTGCCTCAAGATTCCCAGATTCACCAGCTGGACCGGAGAGGAGATTGACAACTGACCTTTGGACATGCTAGAATAGTATTGGGAATTCCTTTATAATTGAAAAAAAGGGCCAATGGGAAACAAAGTACTCAAGGGGAGTTTGTGAGGGTGTAATGCTTTTAATTTTTTAGTGCTGACTTATATAATTGCTTTAGTGAGCAAGTGCCAGGCTTTAGTGTGGGAATAGGGTGTTTATTATGAGAACTAGATCAGTTCTAAGGGAAAAAGTGAAGAGCAGACTTTGTGGAGCCAAGAATGGTTTAAACCCAATTAAGCGGAGCTGCCCGATGCTGCGCTATGCGCAAAGTCGCTCCAAAGCGGGTTTTATACAGGAGGACTTGAAAGAGCTAGAAATTGGCCCAAAACGGCCAATAGACTATCAGATTCTTGTGCTGGGAACACTCCTCCAGGGATAGATAGGCTGCTCCAAGCTCCCCACTGCCACTGGTGAACAAAGAAGCCTCTCTTTATCCAAGAAAGGAAATGGGCAACACAGGAACTTTCCAAAAGTCCAGAATACAGCAAAGCCTGTATTTGGACTACTCTAGGTCAGGAAGGATGGAAAACAAGGAAAATTTTTTTTTCTTTTTTGCAACAAACAGCAGGAAAGTGCAATAAATATGTAACACAGGCTAGCGCACTTGAGTGTGTAGCCTCAACAGGTAAATGCAACAAACAGGACAAACTTTAAAAGTGCAGGTGCAAAAACAACTTTAAACAGTTTAAAACAGTTCAAGTAGCAGAAATACTTGCAGTTTAGCTAGATCGGACAGTCGCCCAGGTAGTAGCAGGAAAAAAAACACTTTTATCAGGTTAGCAGTCGCTCTTTTAGCCTCTCTGCTGCTAGCACCACTCTGCAGGACCATGAGGAGCCTGGCTGAGGAGTAACATGCGCACAAACCATGCCAAAGCGGGTTTTATACAGGGGGACTTGAAAGAGCTAGAAATTGGCCCTTCCTAAATGTTATTATAGGTGTTTGCTACCTATTGTTTCCATATAGCCCTCAAATCCACTGAAAAGATTCCAGCACTATACCTACCTCCCACCATTTTTTTTTGGGGGGGGGTCAGATTTCTATCTGACTGTAGAACTTCACAATTCCAGCTGTCTTTTTACAGTCTTTCCTTCTATCCCAGAATCTAGTACCCCTGAAGAGTGCACTTCCCACTAGTTTCAAGTCCCTCAGGGTTCCTCTGCGATTCACAGCCTTCTGCCCTCACTATTCTCCTTCCCTTGCTACAAACCCCATGTGTTCAAATGTCCCGTTCTTTTACCACACTATGCTATGGGGCATTAACTCCATCATAAAATTTTACTTTCTGATGCCTGCCTATGGACTCCTTAAGGCTATTGTTCAGCGCAGAAAATTAAGGCTAATTGTCAGTGAGCTTTATCATGTCATCTTGGGTTTAATTCTTGCAGTCTTCATGTGCCTATTGTGTAACTCAGTTAGGTCATTCCTTAAAAAAATCACTTGTACCTGGAGTACCTAGTCAGTTAACAAATAAAATATATCATAAATTTTTCTGACAAGGCCTATACGATGTGTTACTGGTCTGTATCAGTTGCAGCAATGACTTACCGACATAATTCTCTGTCTGTTGCTGTGCTGTTTTTTGATGAGGAACCACTGAAAGGACCACTCTGAATACGTTATTTCACTATTCTAAAATCTAACTTCTTTTCAGAACAAATTACACACATACACACACACACACACACACACACACACACACACACACACACACACACACACACACACACACACACACACATGCAGATGCACATCACGGACATGTGCAATCTTACATGCACGAGCATACACACACACACACACACACACACACACACACACACACACACACACACACGCACACATACACATACAGATGCACACACAGGCATGGGGAGACACATGGACACATATGCACATGCATACAAAAAAATAAAAATGCACTTTGTTGTTAATTACTTGCAAAATATATACTGTACAGATTAACAGATCCCAAAGTCTAGAATATTTGTAAAATATCACATTTTTGACTGACATACATTCTAGAGCAGGATGTGGTGCCAGTTATTTGCTTGTCTGTTTAATAACTATACAGACAATGTTTCAGGTTTTGGATACAGAGCTTAGGCAATGGGCAGTTTGGAGCTGTACACGTAATGCTAAAGAAGGAACCTAAAGAATGTCTTAGAATTCAGTTTGCCTGGATATATTAGTGACACTTTCCCAGCTATCTTGAATATGAGTAAATCTATGTATTTCTTGCATAAATGTGGAAAGCAGATCCAATTTGACTTTTTAAAGCAAACATTAACAAGAATATGCATTTAATTGTGATATATGCCTGGGGAAATTACTTGCAAGCTGTGGGCTATTGAGAAATATCTCTCACGAGTTAGTCATACATGTGGTGACGTTATATGTTTACAAGCTTATTCAGTGTGACCAGTAAGACTAAACAACAAGCAACAAAAAGAACTAACACGAATGAGTGCAGTCTAATTCTAAATTTGAAACTGACCATAAGGAGTTTGGCAGATGCATGCTGGCTTGCACATCCTAGTTGGGCATCCAGCTGAAGCAATTACTGAAGCTGGGGAACAACAGAGCATTGATTAATTTCACAGTAGAGCATTTAACACCAAGAGAAACATTCAATAACTAATTCTTATCCTGCATCCTGGAGCGTGGGAAAACCCACTGTTTGGAGAGCAGAAGTAGAACGGCTGCTAAGTAACACGTAACAGCCACATACAAGTAAAACAACAATGGCAGACAAGACTGCCAAACCTAAATATTACCAATTTAAGGCTACATATTAAGAATGCAATTGTTCCTTTAGAACAGGGAAGAGTCTTTTCATTACAGCTTTATATTCATGTGATCATGTAATGTACTGATACAAAAAAATCTGTGATGGTACAGAAAGCTGGTTAGGCATTTTCTGTCAGTGACTTACGTAACAGTTTGTCAGCTGTGTGCAGATGCTAAGCACGTGGAATCAGTTTTCAAAAAATAAATATGAACAGAATACTGGATCGTAGCACAGAAGAAAACATAAAATTAGGTAAGGCAAGAGGAGAGGCTTAATATATCATCAGTAATTTTACGTATAGCTCATTTCATAGTCATATGTGAGACAAATGAGACAAAGAATGCAATCCAAAGGAAACTAATGCAATATAAATTAAAATAAAGCAAGAAAAAAAAAACACCCAGAGTATCTGACAACATTAGTAAAGGAGGCAACATTAACAAAATCTGTCTGACAGGACTAGTAAAGAAGGCAACATTAACAAAATCATGTTAATGATAATAAAGGTATGGTTTAACAGTGTATGCACGCATATTGTCTCAGTGTGCAGTTAAAACAAATTTTGTTTTATATGATTATCACCATACAGTGTAATCTTCATAGGTTGGAATGCAAAAACTCAAACTAGAAATGAAAGGTAAAAGAATGAGAAAGGAACTGTTTTTTTCTCTGTAGTTTCTCCCGGAAGGGAGGGTGGCTGCGGTGGTGCAGCGGTTAGCATTGCTGCCTCACAGCAAGAGGTTCTCCAGTTCGATCCTCAGCTGGGGTGCCTTCTGTGCAGAGTCTGCATGTCCTCCCTGTGGTCACTTAGGTTTCCTCCAGGTGGTCTGATTTCCTCCCACATCCCAAAGACATGCTGTAGGTGGATTGGACACTCTAAATTGGCCCTAGATGTGAGTGTGTGCATGTATGTGCCAACTCAACACCTTAAAACTCCACTGCCAGTCATGAGCGGATAGGTGATCAGCTGTGGTGACCCCTAACAGGGAAAAGCTGAAAGAAGAAGTTTCTCCCAGAAGGGCACAAGCTTCTTTCATCATGGGGACCAATGACAGTAAACAAAGACAGGCTGGCCAATAAAAAAGAAAACATGACAGATATTACAACAGTGTGATCTGCTTTCAGACTGTCAGCCTACTCAAAAGAATAAGTTGTAATCCCAACACACATGTAAGGAAAAATAAACAGAGAGGAACAGTACAAGACGAGGACACAAAGAATGCCAGTGATTTCTTTCTTTATGCATTCCTATACAAATACCTGTTGGGGGTAGAGAGTAGGGGCAAAGCTATACTTGGAAATAGCACTGTACTCATAATATTAGAGTGTCAGCTGTAAGAGACTGATGCATGTGTGCAGTTTGCTTATCATAGGCTGCAATTAGGAATGTAATAAGCTTACTATTAAAGTGGATAAAGTATAGACAAGGAGAAGAGGAGTAAGCTCGTCTTGCTCAGAAAAAAATTGTTCCAGGAAAAATGAGAAATACAACATTGAAGGTTCAATCATTCATATGGTAGAGAAAATGCTGACCTTGATGGAGGGGGGTTGTGAGTGGGATCTGGGCCCACAAACATGTCTGACTCAGTAGGAGGGAGGAAGGAAACAATGTTCTGAAAGAAGAGGTGGAGTAACTAATGAAGAAATGAGAGTCAGCTGAAAATTCAGAGCAAAACTCTTCAGATAATGAACTATCTTTACTAAAGACAAATCGGTAGTTCTAATGTCTGTCTGACAGTGTGGAAGAAGGTGAATTTTTTCATTACTGATTGTTAATTAATTTTTTTTCTTTTTTGTTTTGCTTTGTTAACTGTGGCGACACAAACAACAGAGCACATTTCTAGTAGAGATCTGAGGAGACAATTTCTGCTTTGTAGGGCAGCACAATATACAGTAAAAAATGAAATAGTTAATAGAATAATAAGTAAAAAAAATATTCTTTTAATAAAGAATGCTTTTTATTGTGTTGCTCTAAAAAGGTAAAAAAAATGAGATATAAGTAAAAAAAAGATTTTTTTAATAAAGAATTATTTTTATTGAGTTGCTCTATAAAGTAAAAAATAAGGAAGAAGAATGAAAACTTTGAAAGAAACAGACAAGCTGATTTCAGAAAAAGCATTTGAGGTTGGTTTTGCTGATTCTGGTAATGAAGTGTGTTTGTGTGTGTG
>NC_056740.1:323332941-323402941 GCF_019279795.1 Protopterus annectens | reverse complement strand
AGTCGCTGATCCATGAGTCCATGAATCATACTGCTGCATGTTCTGCAGACTGACAATTGTATGTTGCACAAAGGGCACACTGGTTGACACATGGATATGTAGACAGTAGTTAATTCTGCTGTAATAGCAGTATTCTTACCTTACCAGCATCAATTACCATCTTTCCCTAAAATGGATCTAGAAGATGAACACAAAGCTCTGTGCAGCATGCAGCACTGTTACA
The DNA here is from genome assembly GCF_019279795.1 of Protopterus annectens. Taxonomy (NCBI): domain Eukaryota; kingdom Metazoa; phylum Chordata; order Ceratodontiformes; family Protopteridae; genus Protopterus; species Protopterus annectens. The sequence continues at coordinate 323,402,718 of NC_056740.1, read as the reverse complement.
AGAAGGATGGTACAATGCAACCCCCTGCCGTAAAGTCCTAAACAGGGTACACATTGTATGTGAATCATATTCATTTTGAATGGTGCTTATACAGTCAGGGATATGGACATGGACAAGCAGAAGGACACAGAAGCAGTGCCAGAACTACATAGTAGCAGGAATTGTCTACACGTAAAGTGTGGTGTCGAAGGTGACATGAAGATAGAGTGCTGGTGCACTGGGCATGTAAAGCTGTGACTGTTAACTGCAGAGTTTCTCTAACCTCTCTTCAGTTTTATAGTTAACATGTTAACATCCCTTTTTCAAACAGTAATACAGACCATTCTGTTTCACACTGCCTGCCAAGGAAAAATTACCCGATTGTTCCCTAAAGACAGATAAGCATTGTGCAAACTGGTGTGGAAACATATCCTTGGTTCCTTGGTACCTGGATCTTATCCACGTTTTGTACTTCTAAGGTATGTGGTGAATGTGTGTGATCTAATGGTAATACCATTTGTTTCTGTGAATGCATTACATTCTTGTCCATGGACATGCCATACCATGTACAACCCATGTATGGGTGTGTTTGTGAACATGGTGGCGTAACAATAAAAAGTACACAGGTTCATAAGTTCATAGGCTAATGACCACAAAGGCCTTTCTAAGCTTAGCCATGCATCCTAAATCTCTGACAAGTTCTGGTACCCTTGATAAGTGTAAGCAGGGGCTTGGGAGATGAAACCTTTACAAGCAGGGCTTGGGAGACAAACTATTTACAGGCTGCCTGTGCCCATTAGAGACATAGCTGCCAGACCAGGGATGAATTTCCTGTTCCCCATCCAATTGCTCAAGTTACACTTGAATTGGGTTAGGAAGGAACTCTGCTTCACGTGGATGGGGTGCCTGTTCCATAGATGGGGTAGTCTCTGGGATACATACCTGTCTCTCCAGCAGGTTCTATTTATATCACAGGCAAGGTTTAAGTCTTTAGAATGGGTAATTCTGGTAGTGTTTATAATGCGAATATGCAAGAGGTCCATCAGAGTGGGGTCTGACAATGCCCTGTATGCCAGGCATAGCTCTCCCCCCTCAATAGCCTGTGGGAGACAGAATACAAGGATAGCGCCTTGAGGTGGTATGCATAGGACATGTTACTCATGACCTGTTTTCTTTTAATGAGAGACCTCTGTGGACATTGTAGTTGTTGGATATGCCTGGTTAGGTACATACCAAAGGGGGCATTGTACTCAAAACACATATAACCATGATTATTGCAACCCTATCATAGCAAACTTTGAAACAAAAATATAGCTACTAACATATTCCTCACACAATAGCAAATAAATGTAATAGAATTCAACAAAAGAACGGTTACTGTTGTGTTCTTAAAAAACACTGTCTTTCTAGTTGCCTGCACCTTTTGTTAATTTGACCATATATCTCATTTCCTCTCTTATTTTACTGGCTTGTGTGAGTAAGTGCAAAATTATCATTTTGTGAAATCACTCCCCTTCAACTATTTAAATTTATTGGCCATCCTACTGTATTCCATAGTACCAGAATACAAAAGTGACCACCCCATTTCAATCTATCTTGCTGTTTTAAAAATAGTGACTCTCCACTAAAACTTAACTTTTTAGACAGCTAAAACTTAAGTTATCTACATTCACATCTAACTCCTCTAGTACACACTGCAGTGTTTAGGATAAACCATTTTTTTCATCTTACCTTTAAGCATCCCTTTGACTAGCACTTGCTCTAAAACCTGCTGGAAAGCACTAGGAAGCCTTAAACTAATACAAGCACTCAACTTTCCTTGTTAATAAGGAGAAATTAATCGTAGGCACTAAACAGCCTATAATTGCAAAGTACCTTGCTAAAGTAAGGGAAAACAGCTCTTGTACTTTACAAAAAAAGCACCAAAGCAGGCATATCCAAGGGTCAGCTTCTGGTGATTTCTCCTGTCCACCTGGTGAATCTGGGCATACTAGGGCAATGCAGCACTTGCCTCATGTACACAGACAACCCTGTCCTCCTACCACCCAACACTACAACCTGCGAGAGATGCAGGTGGCACAGTGGTGCAGTGGTTAACATTGTTGCCTCACAGCAAGAGGTTCTCCGGTTCGATTCTCGGCTGGGGTGCCTTCTGTGTGGAGTTTGCATGTTCTCCCTGCACTTGCATGAGTTTCCTCCGGGTACTCCGGTTTCCTCCCACATTCTAAAGACACGCATCTGGAGTATTTCTCCCCGGGCCTCCACTGAAAACAGGCTCTGTGGACCCTAGTTGGACTTTCCTGGTCAACAAATGTAAAATAAATAAATAAAAATAAATAAATAAATGCACTTACATAGTCAAACTTGAAGCAAAGCTCTCTCCACCCAAGATTGTACTAGACGGTCAAGAGGAGAAGGTTAACACCCACACTACACTTCAAGCAACACATAGCCCTTCTAAACCCACACCACCAACACCCTCACATAGCAACACTAAACCCTCATATGTGGAGGCTCTTAACAGTAACCTGCCCAAGCAACAAGGACCTCCAAAGATAAAACGCAAACACCAATCACAACCAAAGTGTCATAGCTCATAACACCAGTGTGCCACCTAACAACAGCCCCTAAGGCACACAACATACCCAACACTTTAGCCATAGGTGACTCTATAGTCAGGCACACTGATGTCCCACTCACCAGGCTGAACAAAGAGAAAATTACAGTCAGCTGCCTGTCGGGTGCTAGGATCCACCACATAACGAATGCACGCAAGTCACTCCACAACAAGTATAAATATGACTCTGTCATTGTCCATGTTGGAGTGAATGACTTGAGACGTACCTCCCTGGACTACATGAAAAGACACCCTAGCCCTGAGTAGCATCCTGCCTTCGCCCAGAATGATACCACAGTATAAGGACAAAATGATTGACTTTAACAATTGGCTAAGCTTTTGGTGTCATTCAAAGGGGATCCAGTATCTGTCTGCCTGGGATGACATGATCGACAGACCATGATGCTTTGCCAGAGATGGTCTGCACCTGTCGCCCCTGGGATTCAGGTTATTGGCTAAGGCTCTTGCCACCACTATAGTGCCTTTTTAGGCAAAGTTCAAAGGACAAAACCACCACCGTAATAGGTACAATCATGCAAAATGTGAAGGTAATGCTACTCAGTGCTAGAAGTCTAAACCTCAAAATGCACTCTCTCAAGGCACTCCTAAAAATGGAGAACGTCGGTATCTGTGCAGTAACTGTGACCTGGTTCAAGGCTCCATAGTGCACCCCTGCAATACCAGGCTACAACTCTTACCACACTTTTCGGCCACCAAACCAGGGCCAAAATACTAAAAGTGGAGGAGTGTCCATATTCACCAAGGATGTTCACACCACCAGGCTAGGTGCCCAACACAATGCATCTGAAATTATCCAGGTGCAACTAACATTGGGTAAGACTGCAATCCAAATTGTAGCTTGCTACAGATTCCCCACCATGCCCCAAGATTCTCACTACATCTTCCTAAACATACTGGAAAATATTGAGATACAACCAAACACCCTAATACTGGGTGATTTAAACTACCCTGCCATTAACTGGGAAAACTACTTGTGTACCAACACCTTTGCCCAACAGTTCTTGGAATTCATAAATTATAATGCCTTGGATCAACTAATTCGTAGTCCTACCAGGGGCTCCAATATCCTAGACCTGGTCATTGCCAACATGGAAATCAATGCTCCACACCTATGGTCACCCCCCTCGTTGGTCAGGTCTGACTATAAACTAATCACCCTTGACATCCACATCCCTCCCCCACCCCCAGTAAGGAAACCTCCGTAAAAAACTTCTCCAAAGCCAACTTCATGCTACTCAAGTCAGGAGTGACAAACTTCATGACACCCATGCAGATGGGAACTGAAAGGCACTAAGGCACTGTACGAGCACATCCACTCATGCATGAATCATGCCATCCCAAATAGAACCAAGATGCTCTCCTCCAAAAAAGTAAGCCAATCTGGTGGTCCCCTGCCATAAACAAACTTTACAACAAAAGGAAGAAATTGTTGCAGAAAAGAGGAAAATCCCAGGATGAAAAAAAACTCCCTTAGCAGCCTCAGTAAGAAGCTGAGATCCCTCATAAAATCCTCCAAAGCTAGTTACAAAAATAAAATTGCCAAAGATTCCAAAGACAACCACAAGGCATTCTAGAGCTATGTCAAGAATCTAAATGGTAATGCTCAGATCTGCTCTGAGCTACAACAGAATGTCATTAAATATACTGATCCCAAGGATATTGCCAATATCCTGGCAGATCGATTCAGTGCCAACTTCACCCCCCCTCTCACCCCCTAAAGGGCCCATCTCAATACCGAAAGATTGCCAAATTCCGGTAATAACAGCCACACAGGTAAAAACCGCACTCTCCAAAACAAAAAATACAGCATCCATGGGACCAGAAGACATCCTGGGCTGTGTACTACATGAACTACAAAATGAACTGGCACCTCATCTAAGTGTCATGTTTAATCATAGCCTCACCTCAGGCTTCGTGCCCACTGAGTGGCACACAGCTGCAGTTATCCCGCTCCACAATGGGGGAATCCACCTTGGATCCTGGGAACTACTGCCCCATCAGTCTGACGAGCCTGATCTGCTAGGCCATGAAACATATTATCATGGAACTTATAAACAAAGACATTGGCAACCTTCAAACACTGGACCCCACCCAGTTTGGGTCCATGAAGGGACAATCTTGTCTCCTGAACCTGATTGACTTCTTCGAATCAGTCTCCAGAGCTGTGGACGAGGGGACACAGCCTATCTGGACCTCACCAAGGCCTTTGACAGCATCCCCCACTCTGGAATCATAGATAAACTTACTAAGCTGGGCATTAATCCCTAAGTCACTCGATGGGTTGCCAACTGGCTTACTGACAGAACCCACACTGCAAAAGTAGATGACTCCAAATCCAGCTCCAGACAAGTGACAAATGGAGTACCTCAGGGTTCAGTCCTGGGACCGCTCTTGTTTGGTATCTACTTCTCTAAAGTACAGGCCAACACTAAGGGACTCTGGCTAACAAAGTTCGCAGATGACTGCATACTGGGAGCCATTACTGAATCCCCAAATGAGGTGGATATTCTACAAAAGGGCCCTATGGAAACAGATACTTGGTGCAGAGCCATGGGCTCAAGCTCAGTGCCAAGAAATGTATAGTTATCCCCTTTGGGAAATTACATGTACCCATGAATTACTACATAGGTGGCAGCACACTAAACACCGAAAGTGTGATAAGAGACTTAGGAACACAGGTGGACAGTGGTCTCACATTTGATAACCACATCACCACAACAGTCAGGAAATCCTTCTATGTGGCATGGTTTACTTTACAAAGGTGAAACACACTCGTGCAATTGCTCATATGAGTGAATCGTAACTTTGAAAAACAAAACTGCGACAGTTTCCAATGTTCAAAAATCAGCAAATCGAAATGCAGATTCGCTGATTTTCGAACATAAATTTAAAAAAAAATGTAATGAAGTGTAAAGCAGGGGGGCAACCCCCCCTGCACCCCCCATGTGGGGGCTGCACCCCCCCACTTTAATATTCTAACTCTGGGATCGCACTACAGTGGGGAAAGGGATCATTTTCCGATCCCCACTATAGTGCAATCCGCCCCAAAATGCCGAATCTGCACTGAGCGAATGTCACTGTGCATTCACTGATTGCACATTCCAACCTTTTTGCGTTCGATGTTTGCAAACTTTGCAAATGTCCTTTCGAACATTTGCTGTTCGCCCATGTGCAAAACGCACACATGAAGGTAAACCATGTGGTGCACCTCATTACTAAGGGATTTTTATCCAGAAAAAAGGAGGTCATTATCCCTCTGTACTCATCCCTCATTAGACCCATTACCATTAGACCCATTATAGACTACAACGTCTCGTTTGGTATGTACCTCTTAAGACATCTGGAACAACTGGAAAGGCTGCAGAAATACCTTACTAAAAGAATCACAGACCTAAAGCAGATGCCCTATGCTGGCAATCTAAAAAAAGTCTGTCACATATCGTCTACTCAGAGGCAATCTCTGCTTAACATACAAGGCCATGTTAAACCCAGAGCTATTGGACATGCTACACTTAAAGAAATCCCATCCCTCAGACCCACATGCTCCAGGGATCTAAACCTTGTCATTACAATGAACAAAACATGCTGGAGAGATAGGTTCCTGATCCAGAGACTCCCCAGACTCTGGAATAGACTACCCATACATGTCAAGAAGAGCACCAATTTGACCCTCTTCAAAAGGAACCTTGATGATTGGATGGGAGATAGGAAATTCACCCCAGGGATCATGTCGGTCACCCTGCTAGACAGGGGTCCAGGGAAGTAAATATTGTGAGAAAAAATAGCCAGGAATTGTTATGGCTAGGCTTGTATAGGCCCTAGGGCCAATAGCCTAGTACCAACCTATGAAGCAATATTAAAATAATTACAAATATAAAAACTGCTCATCTGATTTTCACAGAAAGTCAGAAAAGATGGTGGCCAGATCAACCATGAAACCTAAATTCAACCCCAAAAAGGAGTTAAATGGTCTATCAAAAAAATACAAAATACAAGTACAGATAAATGATGATAACTAGACTAGAAAAAATGCCATTCACAAGAGAAAAGACCTACCCTCCTTGCCACAATTCTCATGTAACAAAGTACACATACCTGAGAAAATTAAATATTCATCTCAGAAACACATGCCATATAGCACAGTAACAACTATAAACGTAACTGAAGATCTTCATCTCCTCCTAGAACCCCACTGCAATTACCTAGATAGTCTGCCAAACACCAAGGTCCATTATCCAAACACTAAACATCTATTTATATGTCCTTCTTTCTCGCAACCACAAACTCACCCTATTAAAAACAACACAATCACAAACTTAACCTATTAAAAGTTGTTACCTAAATAGTAATAAACAGAAAATTCACCTATTACAAATGTTACTTAAGCAGTAACAAACACAAAATTAACATATTAAAATGTTACTTAAGCAGTAACAAACAAACTTAACCTATTAAAAATATTACTTAAGCAGTAACAAACACATACTTAACCTATTAAAATATTACGTAAGCAGTAACGAACACAAACTTAACCTGTTAAAAATGTTACTTAAGCAGTAAGAAACACACAATCTATTAAAATATTACTTAAGCAGTAACAAACACAAAATTAACCTATTAAAAATGTTAATTAAGCAGTAAGAAACACACAACCTACTAAAATATTACTTAAGCAGTAATAAACACAAAATTAACCTATTAAAAATGTTACTTAAGCAGTAAGCCTCTATCTCTATACCCTAAACCATTCATAAGAGCTATGTAGAAATACAGTTACTGCTGCTCAACAAAATAAGTAATGCACACACCCCCACATCACTATTTTATCTTTTTTACTTTTTAGATTTCAGAGAAATACTGAAAACTGTTCCAATTGATCATATTTTCCTTGCATGTATATGTAAGGCAACTACCACTAAATAAGTTTATTTTGTGTTCTTCCCAGAAGCAGATTATATGGTATTTTATGATGCAAATGACGTTTCAGCTCTTTACGAGAGTCCATAATCTTCAGCTTTTTATTTCACTCTCAAGGTATTGCATTTTACCTTTATTTCCATTATTTTATGACAGTTTGTAAAGCTCCAGAATATTCATTTTATGGTGTATCGTCACACTTTTTCTTAGCAAATGTAAATAAACAACATATAGTGATGGGATTATTCTCCTTACCATATGCCATATTGCATTTTACAGTGTTTGATGCATATATTGTGTTATGTTCACAATTAATTTTCTTCATAAGCACTGCCCCTTGACAATTTTCTTGAAATTGAAAAATCTCTGACATGACATCATGAAAGACTGTACCCTCAATGGCTCACTGCCAACATGAATGTGTAAGCTTCCACTTTTTCACGCTACATTTAGCAACAAGGGAGTCTTATATTTTAGCAGGACAATGTCAGTTATTTCTCACAGGTGGAACACCCATGCTTGAAAATTTGACACGTTTGATGCTCTATTAGTAAAACCATGATGTAAAGAAGTAGCTGTTCCTCTAAAGAAGTACGGCACTTTTGGTTATCCATAATGCTTTGCATGTGTATCTAACGTGACATCATTTTGTGGGTGCGGCCATAAGGAAAAACTGAATCAACGGTGAAATTAAAATATCAAAAATATGTAATAATCTGTTTTTTTGTTTTCAAGCCACTTGCAGCTTTAACAATAAGAGTATACCCAGAAAAGGACTTAACTCTAAAACATAGATGTATGAGAAGTTTAACAATCCACTTTAAGCAAAGGATAAGTATGTGCCATCTTTTTTTGGTGGGTAATAAGAATAACAATCTCTAAATTGACAACTACATTGTTGAATATCAGGGGTGATAAAAACTTCTTCTTCTTCTTCTTCTTTCGACTGCTCCTGTTAGGGGTTGCCACAGCGGATCATCTGTTTCCATTTCTTCCTGTCCTCTGCATCTTGCTCTGTCACACCAAACACCTGCGTGTCCTCTCTCACCACATCCATAAACCTTATCTTAGGCCTTCCTCTTTTCCTGTTACCTGGTAGCTTCATCCTTAGCATCTTTTTCCCAGTATACTCAGCGTCCCTCCTCAGCACATGTCCAAACCAACGTAATCTTGCCTCTCTGGTTTTGTCTCCAAACCTTCCAACCTGGGCTGACCCTCCAATGTACTTATTCCTAATCCTGTCCACCCTCGTCACACCCAGTGCAAATCTTAACATCTTTAACTCTGCCACATCCAGCTCTATCTCCTGTCTTTTTGTCAATTCCACTGTCTACAACCCATATAACATAGCTGGTCTCACTACCCTCTTGTAGGCCTTCCCTTTCACTCTTACTGGTACTCATCTGTCACAAATCACTCCTGACACTCTTCTCCACCCATTCCATCCTGCCTGTACTCTCTTCTTCACCTCTTTTTCACACTCACCATTACTCTGAACTATTGATCCCAGGTATTTAAACTCATCCACCTTCACTACCTCTACTCCTTGCATCCTCACCATTCCACTATCCTCCCTCTCATTCACACACATATTTTCTGTCTTAGACCTGCTGACCTTCATTCCTCTCCTCTCTAGAGCATATCCATCTCTCCAGGGTCTCCTCCACCTGTTCCCTACTCTCACTACAGATGACAATGTCATCTGCAAACATCATAGTCCACGGGGACTCCTGTCTGATCTTGTCTGTCAACCTGTCTATCACCATTGCAAATAAGAAAGGGCTCAGAGCTGATCCTTGATGTAATCCCACCCCACCTCAAATGCATCTGTCACTCCCACCGTAGACCTCACCGCTGTCACACTACCCTCGTACATATCCTATACCACTCTTACATACTTCTCTGACACTCCCAACTTCCTCATACAATACCAGAACTCCTCTCTAGGCACCCTGTCATATGCTTTCTCTAAGTCTACAAAAACACAATGCAACTCCTTCTGACCTTCTCTGTACTTCTCCATCAACACTCTCAGAGCAAACATCGCATCTGTAGTGCTCTTTCCCGGCATGAAACCATACTGCTGATCACTAATCATCACCTCCCTTCTTAACCTAGCTTCCACTACTCTTTCCCATAACTTCATGCTGTGACTGATTAATTTAATCTCTCTGTAGTTACTACAGCTCTGCACATCACCCTTATTCTTAAAAATAGGTACCAAAACACTTTTTCTCCAGTCCTCAGGCATCCTCTCACTTTCCAAGATTTCATTAAACAATCTGGTTAGAAACTCCACTGCCATTTCACTTAAACACCTCCATGCTTCCACAGGTATGTCATCTGGACCAACAGGCTTTCCATTCTTCATCCTCAGTTACGCAATCAAATTAAGCAGAGCCATTCCTGTAAGCCATTATATTTGCTTTCAGCATGCTGGTCTTAAAGCACTTTTACAACACATTTGAAATGTATTTAAAATGTTCCTAAAACACATGAAAGCATATTATTGCTAAAAACAAAACATTAAACTTGTTGTGCCCTTCTTTTTAACTAACTAACTAACTAACTAACTAACTAACTAACTAACTAACTAACTAACTAACTAACTGACTAACTAACTATTTGAAATACTCTCATTTAGTCCTGGCGGATAGGTAGCATCAAATTTAAGCTGCCATTTCATTTCTTTATGCAGCAATCTATTTTCCCAGTCCCCAGTGACATCTTCCATTGAGAGTTGTTCCAAAATCAAAAAATTAAATTTTTTAAAACCAGTACAATATACAGTGTCTAGCTAGCACACTTTTACTGTCCTTTTTCTTTATACTGCACACGTGCTGATAAATTCTTTGCTTCAATGAATTAATAGTTTTTCCAACTTTTGCTAACTGACTGACTTGGTTTCTTCTGTTATTTGCTGAATTTTACCTGGTTGAGCGCTGTGTGGATTTCAATTTGTAATAAACCTGATAATTACTGAGAGCAACTTCACTGATTATCTGAGCCATGCAAGGCAAAATGTGAAACACTCTGGCTGACTCTGAGAAGGAAGATATGGCATTAAACTCACAAAATATTGTTTTGTTTTTAAAGGATAAGTTGTCTTAGTTAATTCTTTATATTTTTCAAGACCTTTTCATAGATGGTGTAATACATAACACTGCAAAAAAGTCACTGACATTTTTACTGATGATTGACAGCATTTAAATAAATAAATACATTTATGTCTGATGATTGACAGCATTTAAATAAATACATTTATGTCTGCTTTCCATTCTTAGGCTGCCACCTTTCATTTGTCATAATTTATTGACTTTATCCTTCACTGTTTTGCCAGAAAACCACAAATTTCATGAGGAACGGGCCAAAAATATGAGGCATAAATCTGGACATTTGAGAGGTATGCTGGCAACCTTACTGAGAACAAAAGCATGAGTCTACAGAGCAGAATGTTCCAGTAGTTTATAGCGAGCACTTTATCACATACAAAGCTGCAGGAAGGTTAGGTATTTCCCAGACCAAGAAGACATCACAGTAAAGCAAGGGCAAGAATGGCCATGTGCAGCAAAGAGCAGGTTGTGATCCACTATCAGTCTTGCGGTTCAATTTATATAAACATATTTACCATATAATGACTAAAGAAACACCATGCAAAACCAAGAAACACCATGCAAAACCAAGAAACACCATGCAAAACCAAGAAACACCATGCAAAACCAAGAAACACCATGCAAAACCAAGAAACGCCATGCAAAACCAAGAAACACCATGCAAAACCAAGAAACACCATGCAAAACCTGAAGCTTTGCTCAGAAGCTGATGCTTGCACATGTTAGTCATACTCATTTGGTGCTAAATGATATGCAAATAATTGTGATGCAGTCACACGACAGATGGTGACTGTATCAGTGTAAAAATGACACACTGGGGCTAGTGCATTTATGAGGGCCTCTACATATATAAAAGAATGTCTGCAGAATGTCTCAATGTGAATGATGTGGGTACAGCACACCATCGATGGTAACCACAATTCATGTTTAATATTGTGAAACTAGGCATAATGCCAACTGAGCTGGCAGGTGTTTTTGCATACTGACCTTTTGCTTGACACATCAACCATGCATTGCGAGGATGTGAAAACTGTGTTAGATGATAGGTTAGTTCTGCTTTGCATTCCAAAAAGTAAATGCAGTCCACTATAAAAAACTGTTGAGATATCTATCCCTACATTGACTGTGGAACAAGACAGAAAGGGGATTCAAGCCCCCATTAAGCTCCATTGATCAATAAATTATTTTATTTTTATTTTTATTTTACATTTGTTAACCGGGCTAGTCTAGCTGGATATATTTCCATTTTCAGTAGAGGCCCGGGGAGAAAAGCTCCAGCAAGATAGAAAAAGTAAAAATATCGTTACATGGTAAATGAAGGATTAATAAAAAAAAAACAAGAAGTAATTATTACTCGCTAAAGATATTAACACTTGAAAAAAGCAACAGTAAAATATTTACACTTAAGAAAGCAACAATAAAAATGTAGCACAGTAAGATTCATATGGAATTTTTCACATCCAGTAGAAAGATTTCAGCAGTATGTTGATTAGAGTTTAAACAATACCAGTCTTGCTTACGTGAATAAGCATTAAAATGTTTGGAAGTGTGTTTGGAAGAGGAAGAAACAGTGGTGGAAGAGGGTGGTTAGTCAGGGTTACTACAAGGGCATAACCAGTGCGTTTTGAGGTGTTTTTTGAGTTTTTGTTTAAAGAGAGGCAAGGATGTGATTAGAGTTAGTTCATTGGGTAGCAGGTTCCAGTTTTTTCCTGCTGCGTTAGTAAACAGAGATTCACCAGCCATGTTATTAGACTTGGTTATGCTAGCGAGGAGTTTGCTAGAAGAACGTAGGGAATTCAGATTTTTATAGGGGATTAAGAGATTGGAGAGTATAGGGGTGGTATTGGGTTGGTAAAATATCTTGTGGGCAATTGTGAGTTGAGAGATTATCAGATGGTTTTGGAATTCAAGCCAGTCTAGTTGCCTAAGATTCAAACAGTGGTGGGTTCTAAAGGGATTGCCAGTAGCGAATCTGGCAATGCTATTGTAGGAAGTTGGTAGTTTGTTAAGGTTATTTTTCTTTAGGTTGGTATAAATAGGTGAGGTGTACAGAAGAGTAGAGATTAGATGGGAGTGAGCAATCTTGGTTCTGGCTGCTGGGGTTAGGAAAAGTTTTATTCTATATAAGGAGCCTAATTTTCTGTTGACTGTTTTAATGGTGTTATTTATATGGTAATCAAATGTAAGGTTATTGTCAATGGTTATTCCTAACAGTTTAGTGGTAGATTCTGGGAATATAATAGTGCCATTATTTGAAGAGACTGAGAAATCTACGGGGAAGGACTTGGTAGTGGGGGTAAAGAGAAGGAGTTTGTTTTTTTTGGCATTAAGAAGTAGGCAGCGTTTTGTAAACCATGTTTCTACAGTGTTAAAAACATTTTGAGTAAGAGAATATAGTTCTGATGGAGAGTTTGCTGAGCATATTAGTGTGGAATCATCTGCATATTGAATGCAGGTGGCTTGAGGAATTACTACATGGAGGTCATTGATAAATAATGAGAAAAGAAGTGGTCCAAGAATAGAGCCCTGAGGAACTCCGATGGTGACTAGCAGAAAGGATGAAATTTGATTTTCCCAGAGAACTGCCTGTTGTCTGTTGCTGAGGTAGGATCTGAACCATTTAACAGCCTGAGAGTCAAAAGAAAGGGATTCAAGAATATTAATAAGAGGGTCTGGTTTACCATGTCGAAAGCTTTTGAGAGGTCAATAAAGAGTGCAGATGAGAGGATGTTTTTATTACAGTTTCTATTGATGGTATCTGTAAAGGATAAAAGGGCAGTAATGGTACTATGTGATGGCCTAAAGCCATGTTGGCAGTTTGCTATTATGTTATGTTGAGATAGATGATGTAAAAGTTGTTGGTGAATGCATTTTTCCATAATTTTTGCTAAGGCTGATAAGAGAGCTATTGGCCGATAGTTAGAGTAGTCATTTGAGTTCCCATCTTTATGTAAGGGGATAATGTGGGAGATTTTCCAAATATCTGGAATGGTTCCCTCTTTGATCATCCTATTTATAAGGATAGATATAGGGTAGGCAATTACTTTGGCTGCTTTTTGGAGATATTGCAACGGTAGCTGGTCAGCAGAAGGAGTACATGGCTTGAGTTTTTGAATGAATTTATAGATGAGAGTAGTAGAGATGGGTTGTAGTTTGAGTTTAGGTAGAGAGCCTGGTGTGGTGATGGGAAGGCTTGAGTTATCTGGGATAAGTTGACTAGCTAGAGATTGTATGGTCTCAGTAAAGAAAGAATTAAAGGTATTGGCAGTTTGATGGGGGGTATTTGGATCTGCATCAAGTGGGGTGGGTGTTCGAGAGTGTCCTGGGGAAAGGAGTTTATTGTTACTAGACCAGAACTTCTGAGGATTATTTTGGTGAGTTTTCTGCAGTTTACAGTAGTAGTTCTTTTTATCTGTAAGTATTGCCTTTTTTGTACTATTTCTCAGCTGCCTAAAATTTAGATGATCAGAGATATTTCTGTTAGCTCTCCACTTAGCCCAAGCTTTGTTCCTAAGCAAAATTTGATGTCTGGTTTCTTTAGAAAGCCATGGGGCTGGGTTGGACTTCATTCTGATGGACCATTTAGGTGCATGCCTATCCAGGATAGATAAGAATTTAGAGTTAAAATACTTTACAGCCTCTTCAAGTGGAAGGGTTTTTAAAGGGTTCCAGTCACAGGCACTGAGTTCAGTTTGAAATAATTCTGAGTTAAAGCGTTTGGTAGAGTGTGCTATCCTAAAGGTGGGGAGGTTGGAAAGATCCTTCTTTTCTCTTATGATGTAGGTCAAAAAATGATCACTTACATCGTCTGGCAGTGTTCCTACCTTGTAAGATTGTTTCTGTTTATTTATGAGTATCCAGTCTAAGGTGCTCTCTTTTTTATTTGGTTTGTTAATTTTGGTTGTAGAGGTTATGGTTTGGCTAACACCATGGAGGTTAATATGAGAAGTAGGATTTTCAGCACTAACACCTTTCCAGTCAATATTAAAGTTGCCTAGTATTATTGTTTCTTGGGGGTAAGTAGAAGACACCCAGCTTAGTATAGCCTCTATTGTAGTGATATTATTTCCGGGTGGTAAGTAAATACAGATAGTGTATAAAGATTTATTTGTGTAGATTTGATGTTTGGTGATGAGGACTTCTGCGTTACTATCATGGGTTGGATTATGTGGTAAGGTGGAAATATGAAGTCCATCTTTAAATAGAACTGCTACTCCACCCCCTTTGCATTTTGTTTGGACTTGTCTCACTCTGTTGTAGCCTTGGGGAATGATTTCATTGTCTTTAGTTTCTGGTTTCAACCAAGTTTCAGTAGGCAGAGGATATCAAAGGAGTGAATATCTAGGAGGGCATGGAGGTGGGCTACTTTGTTATTAATGATTTGGATATTTAGATGTCCTATTAGGAGAGAGTTACAACTAGACATTGATTTACTCTTGATAAGATGGATAGCTGCATAGCTTACAAATAGGACATGACAAGTATCATATAGCAACTGGACAGGTGAAATTCTTGGTTACAGTCAGGCTGTCCCACAGGGCTCTGTCCTAGGCCCATACTTGTTTAAATTATATCTTTCAGATCTTTTTAATCTGAGGTGTTCTACAGTCTGTATGCAGTTGATCTGAAATTGGGTAAACTGACCACATTTGTTACAGATAAGGCATGTCTGCCAAAGGACTTGGCTAAACTGACTATTTGGGCACAGGAAAATAATATGCTGATAAATATATCAAAAACTAAGCATATGAGGTTCGGAAGACATACATTGAAAGGAGAATATTTAATACAGCACACAGTGACTGAAACGGTAGATTCATTTAAGGACCTGGGTATATGGGTAGATCCCATTTTGAGTTTTAATAATCATATCAGACAATTGGTTAATGATAGTTATAGAACTATAAGTTGTATAAAAATATTTAATAGTTCTAGGAAATCAGACATGATGAAGTCATTGTTTGTTAATTACATTAGAATCAAACTTGAATATGCAATAAAAATATGGAAACCTTATAAGAAAACAAGCATAAGCAAACTGGAAAGAGTACAGCATAAATATACCAAGAGCATCCATGGATGTGAAAATGTGAGTTATTATGAAAGAATATCTGAACTTATATAGTGTCTCATATAGATATTTAAGAGTAGATCTTATTCAGGTACATAGAGCATTTAGAGACTAATATCACTGGGAATGTTTGGGGTTATCAAAAAGTAGTATGAATGAGAAGTGTGCTAATTGGTTCGCTGAGAGAGCAGCTGATGCATGGAACAGATGACCAAATTACATTAAAGCAAGTACTAGTATGGATATCTTTAAGAACAGCCTGGACAGTTATTATGGGAACCAGTGTTTTGGTGTATTGGCAGGCTAGAAGGGCATTAATACCAGTGCTTGAAATATTTATATGTACTGTATGTATGTATGTATGTATTGTTAAAAAGGAGTGCAGGACAATGACAGCTCTTAACGATACAAAAGGTGGGCAAAGATGCTAACGTGAAGCAACAGAACAGAATGAAAGAATAGATATGAAATAAGAAGGGCAGTAAAGCCTAAATATGATGGACAGTGAGTAGAATTAAGAGAAGTAATAACAGTGTGCATTTGTAACTGAAAATGCCCCCCCTTATTAAAAGTTTGCAAACGTTTTGGAGTGGGAGGTTGATGACTTGCAGGGGGATATGGGTACTAGAACTGCAAACTACAACAGCATGCCAGGGGCATGCATATTAACAGATATATAGGACAGTACAATTAGACTGGGATGGGGTGTGTACACAAGTGTGGCATGATAGTGCAGAGACACACACAGACAGATTCTTTGTGGCAGGATAGGATGACACAGAAAGAACAAGTGTAGACACAGGAGTGCAGGAAGGTAGGTGTTGGTGAATTGGCTGGGATGCTGATAGATTATATGCATTCAACCATTACTATCAAAAATTACCATCGCCAAACTATGGAACTCACTTCCACCTTTTATAAGAAACACAGGCAGCACCACCACCTTCAAACAAATACTGAAAAATCATCTCAACACTTCTTGGCTATGTACCTGCTCTATAACCTAACCTCTTCCATCTCCTTATATGATAACTAAACTCTTGTGTTTTTTGCTACTGCTGACTGATGATACTTTTTCCACATTTATTATTTTTTTTCATCACTTGTTGATACTGGTACAGTAATGCTGGTTAATATATCTCTGTTTATACCTCTCTGAATTCATCTGGCAACCAACTAAATTCCTGTTTTTATATGTATTACTGTAATCAAACCAACTAGATTCCTGCTTTTATGTATATATTCTGTATATAGTATTGTAATCAAACCAACTAGATTCCTGCTTTTATGTATATATTCTGTATATAGTATTGTAATCAAACCAACTAGATTCCTGCTTTTATGTATATATTCTGTATATAGTACTGTAATCAAACCAACTAAATTCCAGTTTTTTATGTATAAATTCTGTATATATTACTGTAATCAATATGTGTAACACTGTTTCTACTTCTGTACCAATTAATGTTTAATTTTTTTCTGTATCTACATTCTTGTCGGAGCTTTTCTCCCCAGGCCTCCACTGAAAATGGCTTCTTTTAGGCCCAGTGAACTTCCCTGGTAAACAAATGCAATAAAATAAATAAAAATAAAATAAATATACAGTGAAATTAGCACAGGAGTGTTGGACCTGAGCCAGATATGTTAGCTCCATTCACAGTGGGACCCAGCATTATATCTCCATGGGTTCTGTGGGACCCTCACTAGGGCCTTATAAATCAAATCAAGCAGATAGGGAACACTGCAAAAGGACGTTGGAGATGTCTGGGCAACAGTTACCTTGATGACCTTTACTGCAGTCTAGTATACTATTCTAGATTATAATGTAGTATACTGGATTATAATGTATGATACTAGATTAAAATGGACAATACTGGAATTATAATACATGATACTAGATTAAAATGTACAATACCGGAATTATAATGTACTATACTAGATTAAAATGTACTATACGAGATTAAAATGTACTATACTAGATTATAATGTACTATACTAGATTAAAATGTACTATACGAGATTAAAATGTACTATACTAGATTATAATGTACTATACTAGATTAAAATGTACTATACTAGATTATAATGTTCTATACTAGATTAAAATGTACTATACTAGATTATAATGTACTATACGAGATTAAAATGTACTATACTAGATTATAATGTACTATACTAGATTAAAATGTGCTATACTAGATTATAATGTACTATACTAGATTAAAATGTACTATACGAGATTAAAATGTACTATACTAGATTATAATGTACTATACTAGATTAAAATGTACTATACGAGATTAAAATGTACTATACTAGATTATAATGTACTATACTAGATTAAAATGTACTATATGAGATTAAAATGTACTATACTAGATTATAATGTACTATACTAGATTAAAATGTACTATATGAGATTAAAATGTACTATACTAGATTATAATGTACTATACTAGATTAAAATGTACTATACCAGATTAAAATGTACTATACTAGATTATAATGTACTATACTAGATTAAAATGTACTATACTAGATTATAATATACTATACTAGATTAAAATGTACTATACTAGATTATAATGTACTATACTAGATTAAAATGTACTATACTAGATTATAATGTACTATACTAGATTAAAATGTAGTATACTAGATTAAAATGTAGTATACTATACTATAATCCGTGGTCCTTGGTCCTGAATCCCACAGTGCTGGCTTGACAGACTACTACGCATTGCAGCCATCTTGTGTAGCAGCTCTCCAGTGACAGAGATAGATGGCAAATTTTTTCATACCTGGCAGGTCTACAGGTAAGGTGCCCTGATCTCACTTCTGGACCTGTAGAAAACAGAACAGAATAGGGAAAGAAAGGAAGGAAGGAGGGAAGGAGGGAGGGAGGGAGGGAAGGAAGGAAGGAAGGAGGGAAGGAAGGAAGGAAGGAAGGAAGGAATGAAGGAAGGAAGGAAGGAAGGAAGGAAGGAGGGTGGGAGGGAAGGAAGGAAGGAAGGAAGGAAGGAGGGAGGGAGGGAGGGAAGGAAGGAAGGAGGGAGGGAGGGAGGGAGGGAGGGAAGGACGGAAAGAAGGAAGGAAGGAAGGAAGGAAGGAAGGAAGGAAGGAAGGAAGAAAAGGAGACAGAGACAGAGAGACAGATGGAGTCAACAAAATGCCTCACAAGTGTTAAATGTCAAATACATTTATTTCAATAAGACAAAATCAGAGTGGTAGCATTTTTATTTAGGAATTGTAAACTGTCACTAAATATAGAGCAGCAATGTTTTTATTCAGGAATTATAAACTGCCACTAAATAAATATATCTTGTGATTAGAAATATTATCAGTAAATATGACAAGTACTGATTCAGGTTCAGGTCTGTTTTCAATATTATTCATCTTAATAATATTTAATTTCCTCTACCATGACAGAATAAGACTATTACTTTCTGTAATGAAATTCCATAAACCTTCTGCATTTAAGTAATATAACAGTAAATAGTGACACATACTGGTACTGGTCTGTTTACACTTTAAAAAGATTAATCTTTGAATTAATGAATTCCTTTCACATGACAGGAATAAGCACATGAGTTTCTGTAATAAGATTCCATAAACCTCACTAAATATGTATTTCCTGACCACTTAGGATGGCTGTAAGTATAACAGCCTGTTAGATTGAAATGTGTGGTTGCATAATTATTCAATTTCATTTTTTTTATTTTATATATCTGTGTTTTAGTTTCCTTCTTGATGTTAAACCAAACTTATGATGATGTCAGGCCAAGTGCTTTGTTATCCTTTGATACCACTCCTGACTGACCTCTACTTCTTCAGCAGCTCTGGAAATATGACAAGATGAGAGAAAAATATTGGAATATATACTGAACCTGTGTGTGTGTGTGTGTGTGTGTGTGTGTGTGTGTGTGTGTGTGTGTGTGTGTGTGTGTGTGTATGTGTGCTATGTGTGTGTGTGTGTGTGTGTGTGTGTGTGTTTGTGTGTGTGTGTGTGTGTGTGCGTGCTGTGTGTGTGTGTGTGTGTGTGTATGTGTGTGTGTGTGTGTGTGTGTGTGTGTGTGTGTGTGTGTGTCTGTAGTGTGCATTAACTGCAGTATTTCTTATTTCTAACAGGTTTCCCAGTATAGCTTAAGTTATGCAATCTTGCATTTTATTCTGTTGTCTGTAGGTTGTATTCCAGCAAATGCAACATTAACTCTGTAAATCAAAGCAATGGTCTACACCTTGGACCCTAAAGAAATAGTTATGTTTAAATTCTAGCAATAAACTAATGAAAGTATTCATCCTGTAAAGAAAATGCTATGAATGCCTGTGGTAAAATGAGGGAAGGGAATGCCGTGCAAATGAAAATAAATTAGTACATGCAGTGCAGAAGTTCTGCGGTTGATACATCGCAGACACCAAATGTCTTTGCTGGGAGGAGAGTGGTTGATGTACAGATTTATGTATTGATGAAAACTTTACAGCTATGGCAACTTTTGCAGATAGTCAATTGCAGCATCTACCACTGCGGAGTATCTGTTGTCTAAAAGGGACAATGACTTTGATACTGAGGGGGATGGTGAAGGAATCATTGGAGGTGGCACTGATGCCAGTATTTTCAGATACCTCCAACACCTACACACATGCAGTGCAGAAAGCTAGTGTCTGGCTGGCATTGCTAATTTCAGTCTAGGTGTACTTCCCATGGTACATGTGTACATATAACTCTTAAATGTTTCCTCATCAGGTACTCTGTCAACATCATCTGAAGGGCAAACTCTACATGCACTGCATAATAAGTGTGGACATCACATCTTTAATACAAAGTCATAGGTACCTGTCACAGTTTGCATTAGCCACATTAGGACATATTTTTAAACAGGGTTTACAGCAGAAACAATTGCACGTTATCTTTTACCATAGTGGGTTGATGCTGAAAGCAGAATGGCTGTCAAAGATGGATGCCATAAGTTTCATTCTCATGACACAGCCTCAGGACAGAGGCACACAGTTGCAAAGTCTACTGGCAGGGTTCCCACCTCACAGCAGCTGGATAACTCCATAGACAGTGACACAGGTTCACACACTCAGCAAAATAAGGAAATGACATTACAACAAAGGGAGAAACACAACATACCTCAACAACTGTTTCTTATGCATAGCTTGAACCCCAAAATGAAAAAAACTACCTTGTCTGATGCAATAGTATCCATTGTGACATCTATATACAAGGATGCCAGCTGAAGGCATATTTTAAAATTAGCTCCAGAGGCACCCAAGGGCAAGATATGCTGTGACTTAGTTCATGTTCAAGCTACTGCCATGAGAGTCAGGTAGAGATGGTTAGAGCACTACAAGTTATAAGTGAGGAAATTCACTAGGAAGTGGGAATGCTGGAGGCCAGGGACAATGCCAAGATGATGCTCATCTGCAGGATGGTCGCAGATATGGTGTCCATGTCAGTCTCCATATACACACTTGTAAGGACTTCCCAGACACAGTGGGACACAGTTAGACATGGACTAGGAAGTGTTTGCATGCAGAGCAGATGAGGAAATCAGACACCATGTGTATGTCAAGAAAGTGCTGCAGGCATTCATATTGGTTTACCTAAAGAAGAAGACAGGTCTTATCAGACTTCTACAGCTTGCAAAACCTTCCATTCAAGGGGGCCCACAGCACTGTTAGGTCAATATCAAGAGGCTCCCATGCATCCAGTTATCCCATCATTGGAGCAACTCAGTATCAAGCTGAAATGCTAGCACTTAGATTCATAGATTCATGGATTCATAGATTGTTACTAGGATAACAACCTAGGGGGACCTTTCTAAGCCTAACAAAGTTTTCCTGAAAGAATAATCATGTCCTGTGCCCAAATAGGACATCGAGGGCCAGGCATTAATAAGCAAACTCTGTCCATAAGGTACATGGGTGCCAAACCCCATCCACTGGATTAGGTTGTGCTTAAATTGGGTACTAGACGAACTCAGCTTCACATCAACAAGAAGCTTGTTTGTAGGAAGAGTAGTCTCTGGGACACATATCTGTATCTACAGCATGTTCTATTTAGGTTACAGACAAAATTCAGTACCTTGTATTTCTGGTACTGTATGACTTATGAATATGCAGGAGATTCATAACTGTGGAGTTTATGGATGCCTTGTAAGCCAGACATAGCCCACCCCTCAGCAATCTATAGAAAACTGAGTAGAGGGACTTTGTATAAGGCAGGTTTGTTACTCTTTGCATTCTTCTTGTAAGAAGCCTCTGAGGTCACTCTAGCTGCTGCAATGTCTGGTCAGGTACATACTGAAGGGAGCATTGTGCTCTATGTTTGGACTGATAAGGATGGAGTACAGTGGTATAATGACCTCTTTGAAAGTAGATGCCATGCCCTTACTTATAAGTTGCGCAACATAAAAAGATTTCCTCACTTCTGTGGCCACATGGTGGTGGAAGGTAAAGCTAGTGTCTACATTTGTACTCAGATCCCTGACCACTGGGTCGACACCTAGGAACATATTATCAACATGGTAATTAGCCAGGATGGTTAACTTCTCAAAGGGAGCAATTATTCATTTATCAGCATTTAGTTTAAGACCATGACATTGGCACCATTTGCAAATCAGAGACAGGCCTTCTTGAAGAATGCTAGTGTCTGCAGGGGAGTTGATGATAACCTACAGCTTGCAATCTCCCACAAATTTAATCAGTCCTAAACCTTCAGCATTTGATTCCACTTCAGAGAAATAGATGCTAAAAAGGAGTGGGCCCAGTACCGAGCCCTGGTGGACATTGCTAGTGACTGGCCTCCTGGTGGAGGAAGCCTCACCTATTGTGACATCCTGGATCCCATCAGTGAGCCAGTTGGCTATTCAGTGGGTGATAAAAGGGATTATACCTGATTTTGTGAGCTTTTCCATAATGTCTGAGTATGGTATTGTATCAAAAGCCTTAGCTAGTTCTAGATAAGCTGTGTGCGCAGTCTTGCTTTCAAAGGCCTTGCTGTCTCTATTTATGGTGGCTGCCAAAAAATAATTACTAGAAAATGGAAATCAAAATCTAAATCAGCTATATTAGAAATAGTGAATATAGTAACAGATAAAACAACTGGAACTGAGATATTTAGAAAAAGGTGGGAGCAAACTACTTGGAAAAAATGGGGTTTGTGGAAACAATGCATACAGGGAAGGAATGAGGTTTAAAAGAAGCTAAATGAGCTATGTAATGTTTGACTTAAAACAATTGGGTAAATTATAAGTGATTAATGTTTGCAACTGGGAGTGTCATTATGGTTTGTGATGTAAAATGCTTGCAACTAGGATTGTGTTGGTGTGGTTTGTTTTCATTTATATAAATGTATGCTTGCTTATGTTGTAAGTGATGGTTTAATAACAATGTTTCTTGTTTAAAAAAAGGGTTCAGGAATTGAATAATTTATGTAATGTTGCTTAGATTATATGATACAAAGCAATGTATATGTGAAGCATAATGTTTGTTAATTTTAACTTGTCAATACAGTTCGATTATTTTTATATAAATGTAAATGTGCCTGTGTCATAAATGATAATTCAATAAAGGTGTTTAAAAAAAAAAAAAAAAGCTTTGGTGACCCTCTCAAAGAGGTCAGGCAGAATTAATATGTATGACCTTTCTTTAACAACACTGAAATTTGATGGGTCCAGCATTTGCAGGTTACCTACATCCTCATTTATCATGTCCATGCTGATTCTTTCCACGGCCTTACATATGAGACTGGTAAGACTTATGGGCCTGTAGTTACCCTGAATGATAATTGGACCTCCTTTGTGCAGGAGAGTGAATGTAGCCATTTTCCATTCCTTGGGCAAAAACCAGACTGTAGACAACAGCTGAAAAGTGATTCAAGCAAACCAAGGAAGTCATATTTCATGCTATTTAGTAAGCATCCTGGGATGTTATTAGGGCCCATTGATGCAGTGTTTTTGGCCTCAGAAAAATGCATTGAAGACTTGTTCCTAGTAATGTATTGGGGAGAATGTGGTATGCAGTATTTCCTTTGGACTATCGGGGGGGGGGGGTGAAATCTGAGCTGAATCTATCTGCCAAAAGTTTGGTAATTGCCTCAGTTTCAGCATGGGTGCCATTTACAATAAGACATTATTTATTTATTTATCGATTTGACATTTGTTTACTGGGAAAGTCCGACTGGGCATTTGCACATTTTCATGGAGGCCTGGGGAAAAAAAACCCTCCAGGAACACATTAGCATGGTTACATTTTTACATTCTTACATAGAAATTCAGGTACAATACAATGTAGATACAATCATCACTGCCAATAACAACAAAAGTTGTATAAATAGCAAATTAATCAAACTGGTATTATAAGAACTATGTGAGTCTAGCACAAGGTATATTAACATAAACCAGGTTAGTATAATAAGATGGGGAAAGGGTAGAGTTAAGAGAGAAAAAGAAACATCAGGTAGATATGGATTATAGGTGGACAGGATGGAAAAAAGGATAAGGTATAATGGCTCATAGGGTGGTGCATGAGAAAGAAAAAAAATAGTATTGCAGTTCAGCTATGAGAGTTTAGACAGAGAACTAAGCTGGCATAGGGCATTGGCAGAGCCAATTGTTGACTAGATGTTGTTTCAGTTGAGATTTGAAGGAAGAGTGATGGGGTGTAAGTCTGATAGATTCAGGAATAGAGTTCCAGGTTTTAGCAGCACAGTGTGAGTACAGACTAACTCCATATGATCTGTGAGGTTTATAAATAGACAATAGATGTTTATGAAAGGAGCATAAGTCATGGGATGGGGACGGGATGTAATATTAAAGTAAAGTTGAGGTTGCTTATGAAAAGAAGCATTATACAGTATTTTGTGTGTTAACGTGAGCTGATTCAGTCAGCAGGTTGGGGAATTCAAGCCAATGTAAGGCTTTGAGTGAGGAGCGGTGGTGAGTGCGGGGGGCTGTCCCATGGTAAACCTAGCTATTTTATTGTAGCACTGACTGAGTTTTGTTTTTAGGAAAGAGTGAAGATTGGTTACGATTGGGTAGACATATAGAAGTAAAGGTTGGAGAGCTAGAAGGTGGCAAGAGTTCTAGTGGAGTTATTGAGGAATTTTTTTACCCTATACAGCACGCCTAGTTTTTGATTGATCTTTTTTATACTGTTATTGATATACAGATCAAACTTGAGATTATGGTTAATTATAACACCTACCAGCTTGGTGTGGGTGACAACATCTGTTCTGGTGTTGTTCAGAAAGGTAATTGTGAAGGTATTATTATTACTATTAAGGGGGATTGCTTTGGTAAGAATAGCAGGAGTTGCATTTTTTGGGATTAAATAGCAGTTGATTTTTGGTGAGCCATGCCTCAATGCAGTTAAATGCTTCCTGAGTTATGCTTTGAAGATGAGTAAGATTGTTAGAGGAGCAGATAAAGTAACATCATCAGTATATATATATATATATATATATATATATATATATATATATATATATATATATATATATATATATACATATACACACATACACACACACACACACACATATATATATATATATATATATATATATATATATATATATATATATATGTGCACACATTTGGGTGACCAGTGGATAGTCGACCGGAAAATGTTCGAAAACGGTGCGGTGATTTTCCATAATTGCGAATGCAATTATGTCGAAACGTAAAACATCCCCCCTTTTTGACCCATGGTAGTGCTTGTTTAGGTGGTAGAGTGGTCCAGAATGTCAAATTCGGATTTTTTTATGACATTCCGACCGTTCGGCACCTAGAAATTTGACATTCTGGTTCGGAAAAAATGACGTTCGGCATTTGGTTGCAAGACCAAATGCATGTATTATATATATATATATATATATATATATATATATATATATATATATATATATATATCGTTCATTCAGACCCCAAGCTGTAGGCAGCAAAACAAAAGGAGGTGGAGTTGCAATATATATAAAAGACATGCACACCTCTAGGCTGGTCAAACAGTATGATGCACAGGAAATACTCCAGGTGCAGTTAACAATCAACAAGACCCCTATTCAAATCATAGCTAGCTACAGACATTCAACTCTGACTCAATGCCAACTTCACCTATCTGGACCTCTTTGAATCTATCAAGATCTAATCCTTTACCCTGATCCTGGGTGACTTTAACTATCCAACCATAGACTGGAAGAAATACTCATGCAAAAACACAAATGCCCAGAGATTCCTTGATTTCATCAATGCAAATGCCTTGGACCAGTTGGTTGACACCCCCACAAGAGGTGAAAATATCTTGGACTTGGTATTAACCAACATGTGTAGCCACTGCAGCATCCCTACAGTGTCATCATCCCTGCTAAGATCTGACCACAAAGCAGTTACTTTTGAAGTCACCATCTCCCCCAACCCCCCCCCCCCCAGCTAGGGTCAAACAAAAAAACTTCTCCAAAGCTGATTACAACCTCCTGAGGGAAGGTATAAACAGCTTCACAGCCCCCTCCACCTCCACAGAAACCGGCACATATGTCCAGACTTACACCAAAGTACTATATGAGCATTTATATAGCTGCATGGAATAAGGAATATGAGACAGGACGAAATCCTCCTCCTCAAGGAAGAGTATACCTGTCTGGTGGAAATCTATAATAAATAAACTCTATAATAAAAGGAAATAATTGCTGTCCAGGACCAAGAAGGACCAGGTGTCTAATTGGAAGCAATCTGTCCTTAGCCTGAACAAGCAAATAAGAGCACTAGTGAAATCCTCCAAAGCAAACTTCAGGGCAAAACTGGCCACATCTGCTAAAGATAATCATAAGCCGTTCTTCAGAAATATCCGCAATCTCAAAGGAAGCACCCAGATCTGCCCAGAACTGCTGGTCAAGGGCACCACATACACAAACCCTGTAGATATAGCCAACCTGCTGGCAGACAGGTTCAGTGAAAAACTTCACTCCTCTGTCCCCTCCGTCAGTAAAACAGGACATCCCCAGTACCTGTCCCCCTCCCCTTATCTCTGGGGAGCAAGTCATCACTGCCCTCTCAAAAGCAAAAAATACAGCCTCCATGGAACCCGATAACATCCCAGGCTGCATCCTATATGAACTCAGGCAGGAACTTGCAGCACCATTAGGCACCCTATTCAACCAAAGCCTGAGTACTGGCTTCGCCCCAGCCAAGTAGAGGATAGCTACTGTCACCCCTTTGCACAAAGCTGGAGCATCCACCAATCCAGGAAATTATAGAGACATCAGCCTAACTAGCCTGATCTGCAAGGCCATGGAGCGAATTATCATGGTCCTCATTTACAAAGGACATTGGCAACATCCAGACACTTGATCCAACACAGTTTGTTTTTTTCAAGGGGAGGTCATGCCTGTTAAATTTAGTTGACTTCTTTGAGACACTCACCAAGGCCATAGATGAGGGGAAGACAGTGCACACTGCTTACCTTGAGCTGGCCAAGGCCTTCGATACTATGCCCCACTCAGGTATAATAGATAAACTGTCTCAACTAGACATCAATCCATATGTTACCACATGGGTAGCAAACTGCCTTACTGATAGAACCTACCTAATCAAAATAGGGGAAGCCACCTCAAATAGTAGATCCATAAAAAGTGGTGTACTCCAGGGATTGGTCTTGGTGCCTCTCCTGTTTGTGATATACTTCTCAGAGGTGCAGGCCAAATCTAGTTAGTTATGGCTGATTAAGTTTGCAGATGACTGCAAGCTGGGTGCTGTCATCAATTACCCTAATGATGTGGACATCCTCCAAGAGGGTCTCACCCAAACAAATGACTGGTGCTAGAAACATGGCCACAAACTGAATGCCAAAAAATGCATCCTCATTCCTTTAGGAGTGAATGAATTTCCCACAAATTATTACATTGATAATAAAGCACTAAGCAGGCAATCAGTCGTGAGGGACTTGGGAACCCAGGTTGATAGCAAACTGACTTGTGACCACCATATTGCCTCCATTGTACGGAAAGCTTTCTACATGGCCCACCTCATTAATAAGAGTATCTCATCCAGGGACAAGGTAGTCATAACATCCCTGCATTCTTTCTTTATAAGACTGATTATTGAATACAGTGCCTCTTTCGGCATATACCTCACAAAGCACATGCAGCAGCTGAAGAGATGACAGAAATTCCTCACCCAGCAAATTCCAGGGCCTCAAATATCTACCCTACACAGATAGGCTAAAAGCCCTGTCCCTCTACTCACTCTCCTACAGACTCCTCAGAGGTGACCTTTGTCTGGCATACTAAATAATCTCAGACCTTGCCTTGAAGGGATTGTTGCATATCCGCAAGTCAGGCTTCACCTGAGTAACCCACATATGAGACTTCAACCTGGTCTGTGACATCAATTGGACTTGCTGGCGGGACAGATTTGTGTCCCAGAGACTCCCTCTCTTGTGGAATAGACTCTCTCTTCACGTAAAGCAGAGTACCTCATTAAACCCTTTTAAGCACAACCTGGGTAACTGGATGAGGAACAGAAAATATACCCCTGGGATTCCATGTATGTCCTTGCTGGACAGTGGCATAGGGTGCTTACTTGTTAGAACATGGGCTAAATTCTTGGCTGGGCTTGTAAGGGCCTCATATGATCCTATGATCCTTTGATCTTATGTATATATTAAGAACAGCAGTAGAAATGACAAATGTCACGACAGAAAGCAAAATATACTTCTTTTAACAGGCAAATACAACTACAGTAACACTGCAGAGAGCTAGTCAGAGTATAATCTTACTCCTTTAGAGTTCATTCACAGCCTGCCAGTTATTAACCACTGAACACTGTACAAATGATGATGATGAATACCATATAATCATTACATTTATGTATTATATGTTGAAAAAATGTCTGACATACAATTTAAGTTGACCACATACCCTTCAGCACAGTCCACAAGTAATACCTCATGCATCAGATATTATATTTCTAACTTTGAACTGTCATGCAGTAAGTGTTATGGTCAGTAGTTATAGACTAGACACTGCCTCTTCACCTGTGCAGCTGCATATCATGCACAGGCTGCCTGTGGATTTGCTGTGTTACTGCCATTTGCTGGCCACCATCTCTATTGACATTGTTGGGACAAACAATAGAGGTAGCTACACTGTGACTATCAGTGACTGGCTATGGCAGTTGTGTACCAGACCAGTTCATAATCATATTATACAGAATGCAGCATTCCATAAACACTCTGTATACATTAACAGATTCATACTGAGGGGTCCGAATGAAAAGATAATAAGTCAGCAGGTAAAGGAGACTATTACTGCTGAAACTGAATTCATCCTCAAGTCTTGGTGAGTACCTTTGCAAGGTGGACCTTGTTTTTCAAAAATCTCACCAAGATGACACTGATATATAGAATGTATTTATATAGCATATATCATGGACAGAAGTAGATTAAAAATAAAAAAGATAGCTGGGTGCACAAGGCCCAGGATAAAAAGGTGCCCAATCCTGGTAGGCACACTGGTGCCAGGACTGGAAAAGATGGCAGTGTGGAATTCTCAAAATACAGAAACATTCCTAAAATGGGGTCAGGGCATGCCCAGGGGGAGGATGGCCCCCATGTTGAGAAGGAAGCAGTAGTCCACAAAAATCACAAAAACTGATAGGCCAAAGAAAACCATAAAGATGATAAAGTGGACTATTGAGGATAAGAAATAAAGTATGTATTGTTACTATTATGCAAAAAGCCCAGAATTTCCAGACATAAGATATACAAAATGATTAAGAGAGCAATTAGAGGAAAGAAAAATATTTCCACAAGAAAAACTGTCAGAAGCTTCAAATAAAAAATTGTATTCATTAATACAACAGATTTGTGAAAAACAGTATATAGATCAAAAAACGTTGATCTGTTTGGAAAAAGAAGTATCTCAGGAAGTGTGAAAATATAAACAACAAAACCGTGAGATTTTTGAAAAGTATAAAAAAGAAATATGGACATGGGAAAGAAAGAGAGATTTGATATGATGCAATATTTATGCAAAGGAGAAATCCAAAATAATCAATATAAAGAAAGCAGCCCTCAAAGATATTCAAAGAGAAATACAGGCAAAGGCATCCAGATATGGTAAATTTCACAATAAAAAATAATATCACAAAGAGGGAATGTAGAAAAGAAGATTAGTAAAGTAGAAGTTAAAAAAATAGAAGTTATGGAATGCCTGCAAAGTGAAGGTTTTGGTGTAGAAGGTCTAACACAGGCTACATCGCAGCATGATGAAGTGAGTCCCCAAAGTAAGGAGAAGCAGGAAGATCAGGAGACATCTGAAGAAGAAATATGGACATGGGAAAGAAAAAGCAAATTAATATGATTTAATATTGGTCCTCTCTTGTGACCACTAACACTATACAAAAAAGTAACCCTAAGAAGCCTATTCCATCATGCTCTCTAAACACTCACAAATCTCCTATCTACTATTTCTACTTCTCAACCTATCCTATCTTTTCTACCTCACCCAGCCCCACACTCCATACCATTCACATTCCTTTCATGTAACTAACCATCTTACCTACTCTCTTCCACATTCTTGCACCCCAATCTCCCCCCACCTTTATACAATAACAAACATCCTACTTTTTCCATACAAACTTATCACCATACATAAACCTTCAACCCCACTGATAACTAGCAAACCCTTAAAAATTTCACCCTAATCCAACTTACATTCCAAACTGTGCTATCACCTCTCTAACCCAATCTCAAATCTGATCTGCAGTCTACTATCAGGTGACATCCATCCCAACCCTGGCCCACCCAACTCATCCACTACAGACAAGTCCATAATACTTACTTCTTTAAATTCCCAAAGTGTAGTTAATAAAATCCCAAACCTCCATGCCTGGCTAATTCATAACAAACCTGACATCCTATCCATCTCAGAAACATGGCTAAAACCCCATATAAAAGACTCTGAAATCATACCACCAAATTACTCTATCATTAGAAAAGATAGATCCCACAAAAAAGGGGGAGGAGTAGCTCTCTTATACTCATCCTCCTCATCAGTCACTCCCTATAATAAGCCTACTCCACTCTTTAATAATGCCGAACTACTCCTAGCAATACTTCAAATTAACAAACACAAGCACATATGTATAGCTTCCCTCTATATCCCCCCAGGGGATAATATTTCTACACTTGAACACATCCATTCCTGGCTCCCCACCAACATCAGTAATGAAACAATAATCTTAGGAGATGTGAATATTAACTGGGCTTCCATTCAATCTCCTACAAACCCACTTAACATCAGCCTCTACAATTTTTCACAACTAATACATTCTATAACACACCCCTCTAAAAACCTCTCCAGTGGCAGTATTTTGGACTGGATTCTTGTCTCATCCTCAATACTTATCTGGCAGTGGTACTCTTTCTGATCCTCTTAGCGACCATCTTCCCATCTTTACATATCGACTCCCTTTATCCTTACATCGTTCCCATAACTATATTACCATTCGTAACCAAAAAAACTTTAACGCAACATCCTTCACTAACACTCTAAAAGCTATAAACTGGAACTGTCTAAAAATATAACCTCTCAACAACGCAGTTGCTCACTTCAACACCTCATTCTTAAAAGTTCTAGACTACCATGCTCCCATAAGGACAAAGGGAATAAAAACTAAAACAGCCTCTTGGCTTACTAAAAACACACTAGCTACTATGCGGCACAGAGATAAAGCCTGGACTCATTACCTAAAAAACAGGTCTCCCCTCACCCTTCAGGAATACAAAATATTTTGAAATAAAGTAAAAAAGCTCATTATTTCCGACCGACAAAACTATTTCTCTATTCTACAAAACAATAACAAAACAAACCCCCAGAAATTATGGAAAGGTATCTCCACTCTCCTTAACCTCAGCAAACTAGACACCCCCTCGCCTGACCCTAATGCTCCTGACTCTGACTTAGCCACCCAATTTAACTCTTTTTTTCATTGACTCTATTTCTAAACTTACTTCATCTTTCTCTAATACCACCACTCTCTCCACATCACCTCCTTCCTCCTCTACCACCACTCTTCCCTGTACTTCCACCTCTCCTTTACTCTCCTCCACTAACTCCCTGTCCTTCACCCCTTCTCCACCTCTCACTCCCCCCTCTCCATCATCACCCGCAAATACCCCCCCTTCCCAGTGTCCTCTCTTTTCATTAAAACCTATACCCACTTCTACTATAAAAAAACTCCTCCAGAAATTGAAGCCATGCTCCAATGCTCCTGATAATATCCCTGCTTATTTTCTTAGCCTAGCTGCTGAAGCAGTCACCTACTCCATTAGCATTCTAATTAACCATTCAATCCAGGAAAGCATAGTACCCAAAATTTGGAAAAAGGCCTTCATTATACCATTACATAAAGGAGGCAACAATAATAATGTTACCAACTTCCGTCCCATTGCTATCCTGTCTCCCATCTCTAAACTCTTAGAAAAATGCATACAACAACAACAACTCCTTCCACACCTCTTAGATAATCAGCTTCTAACACCCACACAACATGGATTCAGGCCAAATCACAGTACTATGACTGCCCTCCTCGCCTTCCTTGAAACTATTAATAAAGCCCGGGACTCTGGCCTTATTGTTTCCACCCTACTAACACCCACACAATATGGATTCAGGATAAATCACAGTACTATGTCTGCCCTCCTCTCCTTCCTTGAAACTATTAATAAAGCCCGGGACTCTGGCCTTATTGTTTCCACCCTACTAACACCCACACAACATGGATTCAGGATAAATCACAGTACTATGTCTGCCCTCCTCTCCTTCCTTGAAACTATTAATAAAGCCCGGGACTCTGGCCTTATTGTTTCCACCCTACTAACACCCACACAACATGGATTCAGGATAAATCACAGTACTATGTCTGCCCTCCTCTCCTTCCTTGAAACTATTAATAAAGCCCGGGACTCTGGCCTTATTGTTTCCACCCTACTAACACCCACACAACATGGATTCAGGCCAAATCACAGTACTATGACTGCCCTCCTCTCCTTCCTTGAAACTATTAATAAAGCCCGGGATTCTGGCCTTATTGTTTCCACCCTACTACTTGACCTTTCTAAAGCCTTCGATACTATCTCACATAGCCTACTTTTAACTAAACTCTCTAAACTTAACCTATCCCCTCCTTCCTTGAACTGGTTCTCCAGCTACTTATCTAACCAATATCAAGCAGTAAAATGGAAAAAGGCCACCTTCTCATTTCTTAATACCCCAACCGGAGTTCCCCAAGATTCCATATTAGGTCCTCTTCTTTTTAATATATTTATAAATGATTTCCGGAACTCTATTCCTTTCTCAAATATCATTCAATATGCAGATGATTCAACTATCAACTGCTCTGCCACATCAACCCCTATACTCCTAAAACTTACTCAAGAAGCTTTTTCAACCACTGAGCTATGGATGAAAAGAAACCACCTTGCTTTAAATGCCTCTAAAACCAAACTAATGATATTTACTCCCTCTAAAGCTACCTCATTCAACTTAAACTCTTTCACCATTACTAGCCAAAACAATATACCTCTGGAAATGGTATCAGAGACCAAATTACTTGGGGTCCAAATCGATAACCAGCTTAAATTCCACTCCCACTTACAACTAAATATAAAAAAAAAACATCAAAAACTAGGCATGCTCTACCGACAAAATCATTACCTTACACCTGCCACTGAAGTAACTCTCTCTACTTCCTTTCTTATCCCCTCCCTTCTCTATGGAACGCCTTTTCTCACTAACCTACAATCCTCTCTAAAAACACAACTTTCCTCCTGCTACAACAAAATTGCCAAATTTGCTTCCAGCCATAAGTCCTCCTCCCATCACTGTTCTTCTCTCCAAAAACTAAAATGGCTAGAACTTCCAAATCATCTCATCTATACTCAACTAACTATTGCACACAAGCTCATTTTTAACCCCTCCCTCTGTCCCTCCCTCTCTTCTACCTTTAAGATGCACCTAGCTGATCGAGTATTAAGGTCCAATAATCAAAATCTAATAGAAGTGTACAAACCATCCCATCCACCAGGCAAAAATCTTCTATCTTATGGTCTAGCACGTCTCTGGAACTCCCTACCACCTTCCATTCATATCACTTCTAACCATTACTCTTTCAAAAAATCTCTTCATTCACATCTAATATCCCAATGGGAATGCTCCTGCTCTCTCCCCACATAACTAATGATGGCAAACTCCTTCTTCCCTTCATTCCATGCTTCAGTTTCCTTCTCTCTCTCTCAATCTGTATTCCCATCAAAATTTTCTCCTTCTATCAACTCTCCATATATTTATATTCCTGTTACTTCTATGCTTCTATGCTATTTGTAAATAATGCATCAGACTGTAACGGTTATCTGTATATTCCTAATAAGAAATGCCTCTCAGCTGCTACAATGCAATGTTCCATTGCCAGTCTGTTTCAATTTCAACCTCATCACTAGTCTGCATTATTTGTAATGTTTGCTGTATCAATTGTAAATGTTTTGTTGATTATGTTGTAAATGTTTTGCTCAAAACAACAACCTTTGTATAAATATCATCTTTAAACTATTGTAACCAAGTTTTGCTCAAAACCACAACCTTTGTATAAATATCATCTTTAATCTATTGTAACCAAGTTTTGCTCAAAACTACAACCTTTGTATAAATATCATCTTTAAACTATTGTAACCAAGATTGTTATTGGAGCTTTTCTCCCCAGGACTCCATTGAAAACGGGTTCAAATGGCCCAATGGACTATCCTGGTAAACCAACTAAAAATAAATAATAAATAAATAAATAAATGCTATCTATATAAAGGAGAAAGCAAAACTAACCAATACAAAAAGAGCAGCACCAAAGATATTTGAAGAGAAATACAGACAAAGGAATCTGGACATGCAAAACTTTACAATACAAAAAATAAGAAGACAAAGAGGAAAAGCAGAGAAGGAAATTAGTAATGAAGAAGTTAACGAAATAGAAACTGAGGTTATGGAGTACCTGCAAAGTGAAGGATGCAGTGTAGAAAATCTACTTCAGAAAGCACCACAACAATATAGAGAAATGGATATCCAAATTAAGGGGAAATCAGTGGAATGGGAAGCGATTGGTCAGGTGCCATATGAAGATATTTTGGGGCCTTCCACAAGAAACCAGTATAAATGCTCACTTGAAGCTGGACAGCAAGGGAAGGAACAGGAAACTGTGGAAACTCTGATGCAGTCAATGCTGAGGAGTGAGAGGCCAGTGAGTTCCCATATGACAGAGCAACAGAAGACACAGGATGAAATTGAAGAGAATATGCCACAGGAAGATGCTATAGAACTTTCTATAGAATGACTGTAGGAAATGGAAAACAAAAAATGTGCCCTCAGTTTAGAAGAAAATGAGCTTTGAGAAGAGTTGCTTGATTAATAGACATATATAGACATATTAAGATCAATGAAAGAAATAGACTGCAGAAGGCCAATAAAACCCAAAATGTCAGAAGTTTGCTAAAACAAATGAACACAGTAGTTAGGACTGTTCACAGAGATCCATGTAATGTAACAAAATTAAACAGGATATATTACTGTGCAGCTAAATTAATAACTGATAAAGTTCTACCACAAAAACACAATGTAGTGAGGGTAAGGAAGGGGGGAAATTGAATACCATCATGGAAGTATTGAATAGAGAACACTATAATTAATAAAAAACAGTAAGCTCATACCAGAAGAATGTAGAGCCCCAGCAATCACTGACACACAGGTTAAAACAGCCCTATCCAAAGCCAAAAACACAGCTTTAATAGGACCTGACAGTGTCCCAGGCTGTGTCTTACACGAGCTCCAAAATGAACTATCCCCTCACCTAAACACATTGTTCAAACTCAGCCTGTCTACAGGCTACATGCCCATAGAGTGGTGCACAGCAACATTTATCCCTGTGGACACACAAAGGTGAGCCACAACGGACCCTGGGAACTATTGCCCTATAAGCCTGACTAGCCTGGTCTACAAGGCTATGGAGTGAATCATCATGGAACTCATTAACAGAGACATTTGGAACCTCCAAACATTGGACCCTACCCAGTTTGGCTTTGTTAAGAGCAGATCATGCCTCCTAAACCTGATGGACTTCTTTGAGACAGTTACCAAGGCTTTTTAGACAAGGGAAAGGAGGTCCACACAGCCTACCTAGACCTCGCAAAGGCTTTCGACACCATTCCCCATTCTGGTATTATAGATAAGCTCACCAGCCTGAACATAAACCCCTATGTCATGAGATGGGTTGCCAATTGGCTCACAGATACAACCCACACAGTGAGAGTTACAGGCTCTAGATCTGACTCTAAACCAGTTACAAGTGGCGTGCCGCAGGGCTCAGTCCTGGGACCCCTCCTGTTCAGTATATACTTCTCAGAGGTACAGACAAGCACAGGAGGACTATGGTTGACCAAGTTCGCAGACGACTGCAAACTGGGGCCCATAACTGACTCTCCGGCTGACACAGACATCCTCCAGAAGGGTCTCACTGAGATGAATACCTGGTGTCAAAATCATGGCCTCAAGCTAAATGCCAAAAAGTGCATAGTCATCTCCTTTGGAAAAAAACAAAGTACCCGTGAACTACCACATACGTGGTAGTCCCCTAAATACAGAAAATGTAATAAGGGATCTGGGGACCCAAGTAGAGAGTAATCTCTCCTTTGATAATCATATTGCCAAGGTGGTTAGAAAATCCTTTTATGTGGCCCATCTGATCACAAAAGGGTTTGCATCTAGAACAAAAGAGGTTGTTGTGCCCCTCTACTCATCACTCATCAGACCCATCATAGACTACAACGCCCCATTTGGGATGTACCTTACAAGACACCTGCAACAGCTGGAAAGACCACAGAAGTACCTCACCAAGAGGATTACTGGCCTCAAACAGATGCCCTATGCAGCTCGACTGAAGAAACTCCAGCTGTACTCGGTTGCATACCGCTTACTCAGAGGTGATCTCTGCCTGACATACAAGGCCATGTCCAACCCAGAATTGATGGACATGCTCCACCTAAAAAAAACACAAATCCCCAAGAGCCACACACTCTAGGGATCTAAACCTCACCACAATGATAAATAGGACATGCTGGAGGGATAGATTTCTGTCCCAGAGACTCCCCATACTTTGGAACAGGATTCCAATTTACATTAGGCAGAGCCCCTCACTAACACTCTTCAAGAGAAACCTTGACGAGTGGATGGGATCAGAAAATTTACCCCGGGGATCACTGTAGTGGCTCTGCTGGACAGAGGCACAGGGAACTAATGGCTCTTCTGGACAGAGGCACAAGGAACTAATCTAAGGGGGTGGCGAAAGCCAACACATTCTGGCTAGGCTTATAGATGCCCTTGGGCAGATAGCTTATGAACCTATGAACCTAAGTGTCACAGTTAGAAGAATATAGAAGAGGGAACAGATCAACAAAAATACCAAGAAAGATAGACATGATAAAAGCAATGTGCAGTATTAAAACAGACCAGGCTCTATCATGCACTACCGTAAATAACAAACTAAAAATCTCTGCGCAGGCGGAAAAACCTAGAAGATACACAGATAAATATAAAGGAAAAGTGCAAAATAAGCAATTTATTGATGTCTGAAATAGTTTTTTTTAGAGAATTGGGAAACAAGGTAAAAGGAATTGTAAGACCACCAAAAAAAGAAGAAATAGATATATTTTGGAGAAGTATATATGAAGATCCTGTGGAATATAACAACAATGCTAAATGGATAGAAGAAGTAAAAGAAAGAATAAGAAGTTTAAAGGTGCAGGATATGAAATGAGATGAAGTAACAGCCAGAGAGATTAAAACAAAGTTAAGAAAACCCTCTAATTTGAAAACCCCAGGCCCAGATGCAGTACCTAACTTTTGGTTAAAAGTATCAACATATTTCCACAAAGATTTAGCCATAAGTAAGAACTATTTCTATGTGCACCCTAAACAGACACCAGCCTGACTAACAACAGCTAAAATGATGCTCCTGCTTAAGAGTGAACCTGCAAGCTACCCTAAAAATTATAGACCAATAACTTGCCTTCCGACGACATATAAACTATACATAGGAATTGATGCCGACAGAGTTTATAGTCATTTGGAAGAAAACTCAATTATGGCAGTAGAACAAAAGGGCAATAAAAGAAAGTCATATGGGACAAAGGATCATTTGTTTTTAAATAAAGTCATAGTGGAGAACTGTAAAAAGAGGAAGAATCTAGGTATGGCATGGATTGACTACTAAAAAGCATTTGATAGTATCCCACATTCATGGATAAAAAATGTATAAGATACACCCTACACTGATTGACTAAATTACAGTGACCATGAAACAGTTGCAGACCACTTTGCAATTAAACCATGATAAAGGACAAATTGTTATCCCAGGGATAAAAATTCAAAGGGGGATATTCCAGGGTGTTATAAGAATTTCATTTGGTCTTGATAAATGTGCAAAAGCAACCTTTAAAGCAGGAAAACTGCAGCACCGGGAAACATTAGTTTTGGAGAAGAATGTGATATAAAAAAACTTGAGCAAGAGGGAGTGTATAAATATTTGGGAATTGATGAAGGATCAGCAATAAAACATGAACAAGTGTGAATAAAACTTAGTAAGGAATACTTTAGAAGACTTAAATTAATCCTGAAAACAGCGTTGATATCTAGGAACAAAATCCAAGCTATAAACAAATTTACTCTTCCTGTCCTAACTTACAGTTTGGGAATGATTAACTGGCCTCAAAAAGTGTTGGATAGATTAGACAGGAAAACAAGAAGGATGCTTCATGCTCACCAAGTGATTTATAAAAATCAGTGCATACTAAGATTATGTATTCCCCGTTCCGAAGGAGAGATGGCCCTCCTTGAAATTGATTACATGTATAGATCTGCAATTATGGGAGTCCACACGGATTCACTTTATAATCCCAAAATACTGAAATATTGAATTTCAGTATCTCAAGACTATAAAGTTGAAAACTCACAAACCCGAAACCTCAAAACCGCAAAATTGAAAACCTCGAACATCACAAAAACATTACACCACACAAACAAACACACCTACCTCCTGACACTACAACAAATCAAACCAACACACGAACACAACAAAATGAACACATACACACACCCTTGCTATAAGCAGGGGGGGCAAGACTCCCTGCACCCCATGTAGGCTGTGCCCCACACCTACATATATATATATATATATATATATATATATATATATATATATATATATATATATATATATACACTAATTCCGAGTTCGCACTAAAAAACAGAAGACAGCAAACCCACTACCACACATTCTACACTCCCCTTACACAAACACACATCACATGCATACAAACACGACCAACCTCACCACTTACACACTCACACTCTTACCTAACCTAGCCCACACCTAAAACCCCCCAACACACTCACACACACAAACACACAAAATTTCCCCATAACCCTTAAAAAACATTTCACTTACCAAATTCACCATCAGCACTGCAGATCTGAGAGTTCTGTATTCGACATTCTGAAGATTCACGCAACTGCAGATTCGACATTTAGATCTTGAGATACTGAAATTCTATATTTCAGTATTTCGAGATTCCAAAGTGAACCCCTCCACACATATCTGCTGACCTCACAAGACCCAAACATAGTGAAAGTTTTGAAACATGAGAATAAATCTAAAGATGACTTCTCTGCTTAATCTAGCAGAAGCATATCGGTATCAAGCAGGAATGGAAATCAAACCAGAAATAGATAAAAATCAGGTAGCAACTGAATGTGCCAAAAAAAACAAAAGGAAGAATATAAGGTGAAGGACCAGATGAGAAGGTAAGAACTGTGGAAAAAGCATAAATATAGTTGCAAGTATAGAAAACTTCTAGAAGAACCTCATGTTATTAGGAATGAATGCAGGAATGGTTAAGAACAGGTGAATTCAAACCAAAAGATGAAAGGTTAACATTGGCAGCCCAAGATAATGGGCTACATACACTTTGGTTTACAAAGTCCATTGAACATGTGGGAGAAACAGACAAATGTAGGTTTTGTAAAACCAAATTGGAAATGGTCGCACACCTCTTTGCTGGTTGTGACATACTAATGGCAGAAGGACTATATACTAAAAGGCATAATAATGTGGCAAGACTGTTGCACTGGGGATTGGGCAAACACTATGCTACTGAAGTGGCTGAAAAACACTGGAAACATGCCACAAAGCATCTTAGCAAATGATGAAGTTTACATCACATGGGATTACCCATTACCAACAGTTGAAAAGATAGATGCTAGAAAACTGCATATAGTGGTCCATGAAAAGAAGATAAAAGTAGCATTGATCATTGAAATTGCAGCACCCAGTGACTACAATGTCTTGTGTGTGGGGAGACACAAAGTCATAAAATATCAGGTTCTGCAGGCAGAAATGAGAACAATGTGGAAGAAAGATACCCAGACAGATCCAATAGTAGCAGGAGCAATGGGTCATATAAAAAAAATCTAAAATCATATTTAGATATGTTACCAAAACATGTAACCCCGTATGAACTGCAGAAGGAGTCATAATTGGGCACATTGTGGGTGCTGCATAGAACACTTTTGGCTGACATCAAAGACTGAAACAATACTAATTTCTTTGATTTTAATCGTACTTTGACTTAGGAATGGGGTCCATTCCTGTCATGGTATTAGAAACCCAAAAGATTTGGAGAAATTAAAGGGGTCTGAGTGGAGTGATGATAAATCAGCAAGCAAAGGAGTGTAGTATTGATGGAATTGAATTCATCCTCATGTCTTGGTCAGTATCTTCATGAAGTGGACCCTATTTTTCACAAAATCCCACCAAGACAACACTGATATATAGACTGTATTTTATGTAGAATATATCATGGGCAGGGGTAGTTTAAAAAATTAAAAAGTTAGCTGGGTGTAGAAGACCCGGGATGAAAAAGTGCCCAATCCTGGTAGACACACTGGTGCCAGGAGTGGAAAAAATGACAGTGTAGTCTTCTCAAGACATGGAAACGTTCCTGTAATGGGGCTAGGCCAAGCTCAGGGGGAGGATGCCCCCCCCCCCCTGTTGTAGAAGGAAGTAGTAGCCCACAAAAATCACAAAAACTGATGATCCAAAAAAGATCCATAAAGATGATAGAGTGGACTACTGAGGATAAGAAAGAAATTATATATTGTTACTATTATGCAAGAAATCCAGAATTTCCAGACTGAAGATATACAAAAAGATTAGGAGAGAAATTAGAGGAAAGAAACATACTTGGAGAAAAAAAAAAAAACTATCATAAGCTTCAAATAAAAATTTGTATTCATTAATGCAACAGATTTATGAACAACATTATATACATCAAGAAATGTTGGGCTGTTTGGCAAAAGAAGCGACTGAGGATGTATAAAAATATAAAGAATAAAATCTAGAGATTTTTGAAAGGTATAAAAAAGAAATATGGACATGGGAAAGGAAGAGATATGCGATCTGGTATAGAAACATACAGGCAAATGCATCCAGATGTGGAAAATTTCACAATACAAAAAATAAGATCACAAAGGGGGAAAGTAGAACAGAAGGTTAGTAAAGTAGAAATTAAAAAAAAATCAGAAGCAGACGTTAGTTTAGAAGAAAACAATCTAAGAGAAGAGTCGATTGATTAATAGAGAGACATATTAAGATCAACGAAAGAAATGGACTACGGAAAATCAATAAAACCGAAACAGTTAGAAGTTTGATAAAACAAATGAACACTAATTAGGACTGTTTATAGAGATTCATGTGATATAATAGAAGTAAATGGGATATATTACTGGGCAGCTAAATTAATAACAGATAAAGTCTTACTGAAACAACACAGGGCATTAAGGGAAAAGACGGGGAAAATTCAAATGCCATTTTGGAAATATCAAAGAGAGTAAGCTATAAAGCAATTAAGACAAAAAGTGCCAATGTTAGAGTAGAGAAAAAGGAACAGATCAACAAAAATACTTGGAAACATAGCCGTGATAAAAGCAATGTACAGTATTAGAAGAGATTATCATGCAGTATCGCAAATAATAAACTAAAAATATCAGCATGGGCAAAACAATTTAGAAGATATGCAGATAAATATAAAGGAAAAATACAAAATAAGCAATTTACTAATGACCCAAAACAGATTTGTTCAGAATTGGGAAACAAGACAAAAGGAATTGAAACTCCATCAAGAAAGAAGGAATAGATACATTTTGGAGTAATAGCTATGAAGATCCTGTGAAACATTGCAAAGATGCTGAATGGATAAA
This sequence comes from Protopterus annectens, assembly GCF_019279795.1. NCBI lineage: Eukaryota > Metazoa > Chordata > Ceratodontiformes > Protopteridae > Protopterus > Protopterus annectens. The sequence goes on along the minus strand of NC_056740.1, from coordinate 323,360,644 downwards.
AGAAATAAAAGAAAGAAAGAATAAGAATTTCAAATGTACATTATACAAAATGGGCTGAAGTAACAGCCAGAGAGATTGAAACACAGTTAAGAAAAGCTCCTAAATGGAAAATAGACCCAGATGCAGTACTTAACTTCTGGCTAAAAGTATTAACATATTTACATGAAGATTTAGCCGTGATTAAGAACTATTTCTATGCACACCCTGAACAAACTCCAACTTCATTCACAACAGTGAAAACAATACTCATACTTAACAGTAAACCTGCAAGCTATCCTAAGAACTATAGACCAATAACTTGCCTTCCGACGTGTAAACTATACACTGGAATTAATGCCAACAGAGTTTATTGTCATGTAAATGAAACTCAGTCATGGCAATAGAACAAAGGGTAACAAAATAGTCTTATGGAACAAAAGATCATTTGTTGTTAAATGAAGTCAGACTGGAGAACTGTAAAAGGGAGGAAAAATCTAAGTACGGCGTGGATAGACTACAAAAAAGCATTTGACAGTATTCCACATTCATGTATAAAATAATGCTTAAAATGTATAAGCTATACCATTACAGCAGCAATGAAACAGTGGCAACCCACTTGGCAGTTAAGCCATGATAAAGGACAAATTATTATAACAGGGATAAAAATTCAAAGGGATATATTCCAGGGTGACTCCCTTTCACTTTTGTCTTGCCTTTAACCCATTAAGCTGTCTACTTAACAGATTAGGTCATGGCTACAATTTGGCTCCCAGACAACAAAGTGTAAACACTTCTCATCTTTTTGTGGATAATTTAAAACTGTATAGTTCATCTGAAGAGGAACTGAAAGCACAACTGCAACTGGTCAAAGACTGTTCTGGTGATTTAAGAATGTCATTTGGTTTTGATAAATGTGCAAAAGCAACCTTTAAAGCAGCAAAGATGCAGCACCAAGAAAACATCTGTTTGGGACAGGAATAGATATAAAAGTATTTGAGCAAGAGGGAGTGTATAAATATCTGGGAACTGATGAAGGATCAACAATGAAACATGAACAAATGTGAACAAAACTTAGTATTGTCTATTTCAGAAGACTAAAATTAATATTGAAAACAGCGCGGACATCTAGAAGCAAAGTCCATGGTAGAAAACAATTTGTCCTTACAGTTTTGGAGTGACTGACTGGCCCCAAAAGGTGTTGGATTAGTTGGACAGGAAAATGAGGAGGATGCTTCATACTCATCAAATGATTTATAAAAATCAGTGTATACCATTCTAAAGGAGGTACAAGCCTCCTCGAAACTGATTACATGTATAGGTTTACAATCTGTTGACCTCACAAGATCCAAATGTAGTGAAAGTTTTAAAAGATGAGGAGACTACGTCTAAGATGACTTCCCGGCTTAGTTTAGCAGAAGCATATCGTTGCCAAGTGGGAATGGAAATCTAACCAGAAGTAATTAAAAATCTGGCAGCAACTGAATATGCCAATAACAAAAGAAAAAATATAAGGTGAAGGATCAGATGAGAAGGCAAGAAATGTGGAAAATACATAAATATAGTTGCAAGTATAGAAAACTCTTGGAATAACCACATGTTGATCAGGATCGAACATAGGAAGGGTTAAGGAGACGTGAATTTAAACCAAAAGATGAAAGGTTAATATTGGCAGCCCAAGATAGTGAACTATGTACACGCAGGTTTACAAAGTCCATTGAACGTATGGGAGAAAACAGAATTGGAAACAGTCGAACATCTTGTTGCTGGTTGTGATATACTAAAGACAGAAGGACTGTATACTGAAAGGCATAATAATGTGGCAAGATCGTTGCATTGAGCACTTTGCAAACATTATAATACTGAAGTAGCTGAGAAGCTTTGGAAACATGAGCCACAAAGCCTTATAGAAAATGATGATGTTTATATCACATGGGATCACTCATTTCCAACAGTTCAAAAAATAGATGCAAGAAAACCAGATATAGTAGTCCATGAAAAGAAGACAAATGTAGCACTGATCATTGAAATTGCTTCATCCAGTGACTACAGTGTCTTACGTACACAGACACACAAAGTCATGAAATACAAGGATTTGCAGGCAGAAATGAGGGCAATGTGGAAGAAGGATACCTAGACAGTTCCAATAGTAGCAGGTGCAACGGGACTTATAAAAAATATTTTACAATCGTGCTTAGATATGTTACCGATACATGTAATGCCATATGAATTGCAGAAGGAGTCAATATTGGACACATTGCGAGTGTTGCTAAGAACACCTCTGGCTAACATCAAAAACTGAAACAATACTAATTTCATTAACTTTAATCATACTTTGACTTAAGAATGGGTTCTATTCCTATCATGGTATTAGAAACCCAAAAGACTTGGAGAAATTAAAAAAGAGCCCTCTTCTGACTCTTCCACGTAATGGAAACAGCCTTTGAGCAGGCCAAATATTCGCTTAGTGACTATCCATTTGTGGGACAAGGCAGTGTGTGAGGGTTGCTGAAAGGTGTCCTTAGGCAAGCTTTGAGTGGGCATATTGTGTCACTTGGAAAGAAAAATAAGGAGGGGACACATAAAAGAGGGGGTGACTACTCATTACTATTTGTGCCACTACACAGATACAGAAGTAACTATGGTGAACAACATTAGAATAGCCTGCACTTACAAACTAGGTGACCATGAGGAATTATGCAGGGAGAGGTGATACGGCAAGCTTGTGTGCCAAATGTAAGAATGATGGGCATTGCCAGGATGTTGGGCCAACATGTTGGTGATGCACCTGTATGAATCACACACTACCTGGCAGTCGATAAAATGTGAGCCCTTCCTGCTTTGGTAACACTCCTCCAATAGTCCAGATGGGGACCTTATAGCAACATGGGTGAAATCTATTACACCAAGGATCTCAGGAATGTGCACTTTTGCATAGAAGGCACGCAAGGTGCTGGCAGTCTAGCAGTGAAATTAGGAAAAAGATATGTTCATTCAAATGTGCAAAGAGTATATTGAGGAATTGCTGCAATACTCTTGAAGCAGAAGCCTGTGAGATACTCACTATGTCCCTTGTTTGTCTCTGAAAGGTCTCTGTGACAAATATAGTGAGGGCTATACATACCGTGTATTCACAGGTATACAGAGTTGCCTCCTGTCCCTGTGAATACAAGATAGTCCCTATTTCCACAGTTGTGTCCTGTGGGGGAAAAACATGAACATTGACAAATGTCCTGAGAGTTTTAACACAAAAATTCCAAAGTTTCGTCTAACAGTTCCTTAAAACAATTATTTTGCATCTGAAACTCTTTATTATGATATGAAACAACATGCGCAATTCAGATTATATAAAAGTAAGCTTTTATTTTGATGCCAAAGTGAAGTCTAGTCCTTTATACTGGTTCCAAAATTGTACATTTCCATAAAAATGTCCCACTTTGGGCATCTGAAAAGGTGGTAACCCTACAGGTATAGGAAGGCCAGACATTCCTCCCATTTCCCATTTCTGGGCTATACAAACTCACATTGGCCTTTATTATATCCCTGTCCACTTTACACTTATCCAGTAATGCTTGTTCAACAAACTTAAAGTGATTTACCCTTTCCCTGTACCTCCTTCTCCTAGGCCATCAAGAAGAGCTTCATGCATCAGGTCCCATGACTGAAATGAGCAACCCATAGCAGAAAACAGCCAGGTGTGCAGTAAAACTGAGCATCTTCACAAATTTAAAGTGGATACACAGATTTACTTTTTACAGCTCATTGGCACATGGCTTACATATGCATCAAAAAGTTACTATCAATCACAAAAGGTGGAAAGAGGCACTCATTTACAAAATAAAGTTGCAGATTTCGCATACATTCCTCATTTTCACCTCGTTGCACCTTCATTTGCCTAGGACTATCTCAGTCCTATTCTAACCTATTCGTTTTGGTGCAGCTACTGCCTCTGAATTGTGCTTTAAATGTGATTGCGCAGAATCCTTGCAAATACCTGCTGTGCTTAGGTATAATAACTATGAATACCACCCCATATCTTGCCAGTGAAGTTCCCATGGCATTCATATAGAAGGCAGATAGATCAATTTAATATAAAGCATTTTTGCATGGTATAGTATGATTAAGCTTTGTGCTGTAACTAAAATGCAATAATAAAAAAAACATAATTTTGGAGTCTCAGGGTTCATAGGTGTGTACCAGGCTAATGGCCCTGGAGCCTTTAAAAGCCTAACCCATAGGATTACCCTGGCATCATGCCACCCGACCTTAGTTCCCACCGCGTCTATTGAGTAGAGCCACTAGAGTGATCCCTGGGGTGAATTTTTTATTTCCCATCCAGTCATCAAGATTTCTCTTGAAGAGGGCCAGTGAGGTGCTCTGTTTGACATGTATGGGAAGTCTATTCCATAGCATGGGCAGTCTCTGGGTTATGAACCTGTCCCTCCAGCTTGTTCTGTTGATTGTGGTAATGAGGTTGAGGTCTCTGGAGCATGTGGTGTGGGGGGATTGGGATTTCTTTAGATGTAGCATTTCTAACAGAGCTGGGTCAGACATGGTTTGTAAGTCAAGCAGAGATCGCCTCTAAGTAGGGAATATGAGACAGAGAATAGTTGGAGTTTAAGGTCTAAGATCCTCTTTGCAAGGTACATTTGCGGCTTCTCCAGTTCTTGCAGATGTCTAGTGAGGTATATGCCAAATGGGGCATTGAACTTGATGATTGACCTAATATGGGAAGATTAGAGGGAGACAATGACCGATGTGCCACATAGAAGGACTTTCTGACCACACTGGCAATGTGGTGGTCAAAAGAGAGGTTGCTGTCAACCTGTGTTCCCAGATCTCTTATAATGCCTTCTGTGTTCAGTGGACTATCATCAATGTGTTAATTCATTGGAACTGTGTTTTTCCCAACGGGGATGATGACACATTTTTTGGCACTGAACTTAAGGCCATGGTTCTGACACCAGTCGATGGTTTCAGTGAGGCTTTTCTGTAGGATGTCAACATCACTTGGGGAGTTAATAATAGCTTCCATCCTGCAATTGTCTGTGAACTTTGTCAGCCAGAGTGCATTCGTGTTGGCCTGAACTTCAGAGAAGTAGATATCAAAGAGGAAAGGAGGACCCAGGACCAAACCCTGTGAGACTCCACTCATGACTGGTCAGCAGTCTGACTTGGAGTTAGCTACTCTTTTACACTGTGGGTTCTATCGGTGAGCCAGTTTGCAACCCACCTAGTGATATAGGGGTTGATGCCTAGCTTAGTGAGTTTTTCTATGATTCCTGAGTGGGGAATGGTATCAAAGGCCTTGGGCAGATCAAGGTAAGCTGTATGAACCATCTTTCTTTCATCCACAGCTCTGGTGACTGACTCAAAGAAGTTGACCAAGTTGAGCAGGCATGATTTACCCTTCACAAACCAAACTGTGTGGGATCCAGAGTTTGCTGATTCCATATATCTTTGTTTATTAGGTCAATGATGATGCATTCCATAACTTTGCATATCAGACTTGTTAGGCTACTGGGGCGATAGTTCCCAGGGTCTGTAGTTGCTCCTCCTTTGTGGAGAGGGATGACTGTAGCAGTGCGCCATTCGGTAGGGACAAAGCCTGAAGTGAGGCTGTGATTGAACAGGGCACACAGGTGAGGTGCCAGTTCACTCTGTAGTTCATGTAGAACACAGCCAGGGAAATTGTCAAGTCCCATAGAAGCTGTATTCTTGGCCTTGGACAGTGCTGTTTTAACCTGTACAGCAGTAATACTGGGTGCCTGGCAATCTACTGGTATTGTGATTGGTTCTTTGGTGGGGAGAGAGGGGTAAAGTTGGCACTGAATCTGTTGGCCAGTATATTGGCAATATCTGTTGGCTTGGTATAGGTGGTACCATTGTGCAGTAGCTCAAAGCAAATCTGGGTATTGCCGTGGAGATTCTTTACATAACTATAGAAGGCCTTGTGGTTGTCTTTACTATCTGCTGAAATTCTGTTTTCATAGCTAGCTTTAGAGGATTTGATGAGGGATCTCAGCTTTCTCAACTTTTTTTTGAGTCTGATAAGGGAGTTTTTCCAGTCTTGGGACTTCACCTTATTCCACATCAGTTTCCTCCTTCTGTTGTAGAGTTTGTTATTGGCAGGGGACCACCAGATTGGCTTTCTTTTTTTTGGAGAAGAACATCTTGGTTCTATTGGTTTTGGTGAGATCCATGCATTTGCTTATGTGTTTGTACAGGGCATTAGTGTATGATTTGGTAGTCATGCAACTGTTCTACATTTGCATGGGTACCGTGAAGTTAGCTAGCTCTGTTTTTAGGAGCCCAAAGTTAGCTTTGGAGAAGTTTTTCATGGTGGTTACCTTTGGGGGGGGTGGAGGAATGTGGCTTTCCAAGGTGATTAGTTTCTGGTCAGATCTAACCAGAGAGGAGTTGACTATTGGTGTAGAGCAATAGCTGCCCATGTTAGTAATGACCAGGTCAAGGATATTGCTACCTCTAGTGGGGGTAAGAACGAGCTGGTCCAGGGCATTGGAATTAATGAATTGCAGGAGACGTTGGGCAAGTGCATTGGTACATGAGTAGTTTTCCTAGTTAATGGAGGGGTAGTTGAAGTTGCCCAGTATGAGAATGATAGGTTGGACCCTAATATTCTCCAGGGTGCTCAGGAATGTGGAGTGTGAGTCTTGAGACATGGCTGGGGACCTATAGCAGGCTACAACCTGAATCTCTGTCTTACCCAATGTTAGCTGCACCATTAAAAACAATTATCTGCTAGTGGCATTTTCCTTTAAATGCCACTAGCAGATAATTGTTTGTAATGGATCTTGCTATTATGGTTAGTGATCTTAGCAGTTTTGGTAGAGCACAGTTGTTATATATGCATATTTTTGTAGAGTATTTTCTGATAGTGCTGTGTGATTCTTGCTTTCTCTGCTGTATGTTAACTAAGATGGAAGGAAATATCATTTTTGGAGTTTCTAGGTGGGAGTTTTTCCTTTGAATGCAAAGGAATATTAAATAGCAGATGACCTGTTTCAATCTGACTTGTAATATTATGATAAGTTAAGAACAATGGTTGCCTGTCATGTCTGTTTTGGATAAAAAACAAGTACTTTATTATGAAGGTCATTTTTTGATATAAAACATTCCCTGGGAGAGATCTTGTTTTAGGCCAGTAATAGTTATGTTAATGTAAATGTACATATAAGACATAATTAAAATAAAAAAAACAGCTGTGCCCTGCTTGGCTCTCTGTCCCTGATTAGCTCCTCCATGAATATGCATTTTATGTTCCTCATTTTCTGTGTCTTTGCCGCTGATTTTCTGTTCTGGAGGTTGACAGGTGTACACTTTTGTATACCACTTTGGCCTCGAAAATTAGCACTGCATGGGCATATATTCCTTGTCTGTATCTACCTCTCAACCTATCAGTGCAAAAAATCTGGACAATGCCAGAAATAATGTGGGGACAAAGACCCAAAAATTAGTACAGATTTTAAATATTGCTCCTATAAACTTAAAAAGTTGCTAGAATGAGATTTTGCATCATTTTCTATTTAGTGAATGATATGAAGTCTGAAACTCAAATGTTCATTATTTAGTATTATTTAGTGACTTCAGTCCTCAGTGATTTGCCAGAAAACCACACATTTTATGAGGAACAGATCAAAAATATGAAGCAACAATCTGGGCATTCTGCAAAAATCTGGACAGTTGTGAGCTATTGCAATGCTTCAGTGTATTATCAAGAGCTGGATCCTGTCTTGCATCCATAATTTGATATGATTTGTATAAAAGGATATATTTACCTTCCCATCTTACACTCATACTTTGCCTGGATATAGGCTTGATCTAATGAATGCAAACGTCTTATATGTTTTTTTTTATCTCTGCACAAAGGAAAGCATATCTATAATGACAATTTTTTTCATACTCTTAACATCAACCTTTCAACGGTAAAAATGAAGCTATAAACATTACTTGCATTTGTAATTTATTTTTAATGATATAAGTAATCCAAACAGTATTATTTTTCTTTATTTTGCTTTGATGAATGACTGGCCTGAGATGGAGACACTATGGTCTGGTAAACACTAATGCCAGAAGTTCTAAATGAACTTTAAACCTTGACCTGCACAATTTTTAGTGGTGAACATTAAGTGCTGTGACTCAGCTGCTGTTAGATTTATAGCCTACTTCAGGGCTTGTCAGCTGACATGAACAAATAATGACAGTTTCATTCATTTAGGCTTGGACATGTTAACTACATCTATTTAGGGCTTGTTTGTATTTATTTTATTTGATTATAGATGAGGAATTTAAAGCTGGCTCCTGTGCTGTGGGTGGGGCCTGCCAGAGGTTATTGACCTTTAACACTACACTACACCCAAGGAATATATCAGCTCCTAGATTACTACAGCCAAAATATCTTAAGTTACTATATATGTCGTCGTTTTTCTTTCGGCTTTTCCCAGTTAGGGGTCACCACAGTGAAACTCCAGTCCACTAATGATTGGCAGTCGATTTTTATGGTGCCGAGGTGCCAGCCTGACACCCAACCTTCAACGAAGGTACTCCCACTCACGCATGTCTTTCGAACGCCACTCGACCGCGGGGAGGACATGCAGACTCCACACAATAATGTTCCTAAAAGCATACAGCATGACTAGCAGATAAAAGCAAAATTGTTATAGGGAATTGGGTTAGATCTAGGAAATTGAATAATAAACATTAATCTAAACAGGGCAATTTGCAGCTATAATGACACACAGTGACAGCTATGCAATCAGTGTAAATACATAAATAAATAGTGCTGGTATCCTTGTACATAATGTAGTGATTTATGTAACTCAGAGAAATGAATGAATGAATAATTCCAGCTCTTATTTGCGACTTGAACCAAAGACCCCCAGCATGTCACTGCCTCTGGACCAACAAGAGCTTCTGAACAGATAGGGTTTGATCTTTCCCTTAACAGCCTTACCATTTCAGCTGGGACTCCTTCTCCACTAACATGGTGACAACAGTCAAATTACAAAGCCACACACACACACACACACACACACACACACACACACACACACACACACACACACACACACACACACAGCTCTCTACTTAGACATGGTCAGAATCACAGCAGAGAAAGGGTAATACTTTTAGTCTAAATAACATTCACGTAAAATTATAACTGTCATTGTGATTTCACTATAAATATCAGTTATAATATGACAGTGAAAACTGCACGCATAGCTCTAAACTGTCCAGATTTTCACAGAATTCCAGATTTTTGCCTCATATTTTTGGTCTTTTCCTCATAAAGTTGTGGTTACCCGAGGACTGAAGTCACTAAATAATGACATTGAGTTTTCAGACATCATAACCTTCAAAAAAATGTATGCTAGCAGAAATCTTCTTATTCTAATAACTTTCTAAATGCATTAGAACAATATTTAAAATCTGTCCCTATTTTTGGGGCTTTGTCCCCATTATGTCAGGCTTTGTCTAGATTTCTTGCAGGTTGAGAGGTATATATACATGTGTGTGTGTGTGTGTGTATGTATATATATATATATATATATATATATATATATATATATATATATATATATATATATATATATATATATATATATATATATATATATATATATATGTGTGTGTACTAACCCATGGATGTAAGTTGTATATGTACAATACTAGTGCAGTTCACACTCAAACAAACACACAGTGAACACATATCCAGGCAAACTCCAAATGAAATTAATGTAATCACATAGGCACTCAAGCAGCTGACTTGGAGGTAGTGTTAAAGGGCAGTAACCTGTAAACAGGCACCTCACACAAACACAAGAGTCAGTTGTACATGTATGCCCCAGCTGTCCTCGAATATAATACATGTACCAATACCCTAAATAAAGTTGGTTAACATGTCCCTAAATGAATGAAACATTTTGTCATTATTTGTTTGTGTCTGCTGACAAGTCCTGTACTAGACAATAAATCTAACAGCAGGTTTGACTCAAAGGCATTTAACACATACCACAAAGAATTACACCGGCCCAAGGTTTAAAGGTTATTTAGTACTTGTGGTATTCAGGCTGGCCATTGTTTAAAATCCCACAAAATTATACTGTTACAGTGTTCTTGGAATTTGTAAGCATGTTTAGGGCCAGATTCAAAATGATTGGTGCATGCCTGTGGAATGTGCAGAGTTCAGCACAAAATATCTGCTAAGCATTGTAATTATGTTAATGAGATGCAGTGCATGCTTACCATGTAAGCATTCCGCAGCCACTGAGCAGCAGAGAAATCAGCAGAACTCAAGTAAGTTGAGCTCAACTATGGCTATTTACAACACACTGGTGATATAACAAGTAATGTGGATATATGTCAGTAACATTGAAATAAGCAAGAAAACAGTTCTGGAATGCTGTTGTAACTTTGTATAGACAAACAAGCAGCACAGGACATACAATATATATATATATATATATATTTATTTATGATTTGGCATTAACCATAAAAGCAATTGTTTATCTAAAAAATAGTGGGAGTAGGCTGTGTGGGGGGACACACATAACACCCCCCAGGAGTGGGTGAAATAGGATAGAAGAAGTTGGTTGCTGGCAAAAAGGAGGGACACACATGATGGACAAAGAGAAAGTCAGAGGAAGGGTCAGAGAGTCATGAATTTTTTTTTTCTTTTTGAGGGAATAGTCCCCTTCCTTTTTTAAGAAAAGAAGAATTGTTGAGTTGTTGGAAAATGGAAGAAGAGAAATGGGTGTATAAAAACACATAATAGAAAGGACACCACATGCAGACAGCACATGAGGGGTCATAGGACGCTAGCAAAATATGGCAGGGATGCAGCCTTGGCATGATCCACCATGCAAAAATACATAAACTAATGCACCAATGCGCACTACAGCATTAATGTGATGTCTACAGTGTTACCACCTTACAAGGGGATAAGGAATGACTGCACACATATGATAGGTAGCAATATGTGTACAAAAATGACAACACAGCGCAGACACACATATATCTATAGCCATGCCCTCGCTTGGCAGCTCTGGGAAAAATCCACAAATGACATAATCTGCAGGTTAAAGAGATCCACACAAATATGTTCAGGATAGATCCATCCAACATACAATAGTGAGGTAAACATATGTCCATGCCATGCATCATTCCTGGTTTTCACAGGAGAAATCACTGCTGTTGTGTCATGTGAGTACTAAAATATTTCCATAGCAAACAAGCGGCTTCACAGCCATGCACAATAAATGTCACAAACATGCTACTGAAATGACAGAGGCCAGGTTTGACATTTAAGAATAGCTGTCATGCATGTGGCATGTACAACAAGTTCATTTCTGATATGCTACTCTCACTCATCCTACTGCAGTATACACAATGGCATGTTTCCATGCATTCTATATGGTGATGTAGACACACATTGGCCACTGCACTGTTATACATGAACATAACTCATGCATCACACCACTTAACAGGACTGTGCACATTGAAGCCAAGACAGGTCATGTGACCCCAGTACAAAAAACACACATGCGAAATTTACACCTGGGTCAGCATTATGCCTTTGTGGCTCACACAAGTGTCAATTATATATGGGTATGCAAAGTGTCCTTACAGCACAGTACTGTTTCAGGTTAGTCATGACACTGTCACAAAGGTGTGTAGTCATACATCATACCAGAACAGACATATGCCATGCGTACGTGTATCATACGGGCAATGGTGTCTATGCAGGAATTACACTGGTCATGTACATACCTCTCATATAATGTACAACTACAATTATGATGCATGCTTAAATGGAATAAGGAGTACTGTAATGCCTGCAGCAAAATCCACACATCAGTGTGTCCAGTAAGACAGCACAAGGCCAAAGCTCTGAGGGCAATCAGCTTAGTACTGGCACCTATGCTGCAGAACACTGTAATTGTTTGACAAATGTATATGCAACTACAAGTAACGCATATGTGTTCAAAACAGATACACAGCATATAACAATACAAACCATGCAAGAAACATAGGTGCATCCACAAATCAGAAACAGTAGTATGAGATAATCAGTATGTACTGACATGCAGATTCAGGAAAATAGATGTCATAACTGTAAGTCAAAGACAAAAACTCCTGCACATTTGGGAAGAGAAACCTAGGAATGCATGTGTAGAAAAAACAGTCCCATCACAGTGTGGATGAGCACAGATGTACAGTACAAATAGTAGAACATGGTCATAGAAGGATATGTTAGAAATGTGTGTTACATGTGAATGTCACATGCAACAAAATGGCACTAACATGTGGTGATAAAGATCAGCATATACAAGCTGCATTCAAGAAATATTTACAGTATAATCCATGCTTAACGTACACAATGATCTGAAAGTATGTAAGCATTACATTATATACACAACAGATGTGTGTGATAGTGAATATACATTTTGTAGTGCTACAACCCACCGGTGGTCAGTGGAGCCACAGACACACATTGCCATGTGAATCAGACATGCACCTGCAACATGGCACACATCAATGGGACTGAATGCCTGTAAATGTGGTCAATGCAAGTCTTTTGGAAGAACACCATGCACATTTGTGATGTTAAACATAGGAGACAGAGAGGCATACATGCAAACACAGTGAAGCATGACAGTTACACATGCAGGCTGCATGTATCTATGTAGTACATAAACTCCACACTAGTGCCATCACTGTGTGATGTGCATGATAGACCCCAAAAAGACTCAATGCAGGTAAGAGAAGGTAAATCCCAAATGAAGCACTGTCATTAACTCAGTTGCGTGGCCTGTTATTTCAGTATTACATGAAAAACAAATGTGTGCAAGGAGCATGCAGAACACTGAGAGTAAAGGCATACAACTGCCATACTCTAATGGCAGTGCAATTACACAGCGGACACATTCTGCCAATATGGCAGGAAAATGAGCACAGGCAGGAGTAAAGGAAGACAATATCTGGATGTGGTAACCTATGACCATAGGGCACACAAATGCACACAACAAAGAGATGCTTAAAAAAGGCATTAATGTATTCCTGAGGGTATCAGTGAAAAGAACTGCTAATTTTGTGTAAACTCCCAGGGAAGATGAATGCAGCTTATGTGTCTGTAAAATATACGGTTATATGTTATTACTGTAAATAACAATGTTTGTTTCAGCAGATAAATATTATTGGTACTTATGAGTGACAATGGAAAATAATGAGTTTTCCATGCCACAGACAGTAATAGGCATCTGCCACGTACAGAAAATGGTAAAAAATCAATGGATACCATAGCAGAGCAGCTTATGGCATGTTACCCAGTCTGGTTTTGTCAAGTGCAGGTCATGCCCACTCAGCTAGGTGGACTTCTTTGAGAAGGTCAACAAAGTAATGGATGAAGGCAAAACAGTTCACACTGCCTACCTTGAACAGACCAAGTCATTTGGCACAGTACCCCACTCTGGTATTGTTTATAAACTCAAGAGGCTAGGTATAAACCCTTATTTCACCCTATGGATAGCCAGCTGGCTCACAGACATGATCTATGAAGTTAGAATTGGGAAGTCCACCTCTAAAAGAGTCCATTCACTAGTGGAGTCCCTCAGAGTTTGGTTCTGGGACAACTCCTTTTTGGCATCTACTTCTCTGAAGTCAAGGCCAACATCAAAGGCCTCAGGATGACCAAATTTGTAGACAATTGTAAATTAGGAAAAGTCATAGAATCCCCCACCGACACAAATGTTCTCCAGGAAAGAGCTGACATAGACAAATTACTGGTATCAGAGCCATGGACTAAAACTACATGCCAATAAATGCATAATAGTATCCTTCAGGAAGTCAGTCACCCCTGGTGACTACCATATTGACAACATACCCCTATGAGGTGACCCAGTAGACAGGTACTTAGGAGACACAGAAACAGTATTCTAGCCTTTGACCATCACGTGTCTATGGTAGTGAAGAAATCACCCTATGTTGTGTTACTTATAAACAAAAATATTGCATCCAAGTCCAGAGAGGTCATTGTTGCACTGTATTTGGCAGTCAACAGACTTACTATTAAGTTCATTGCCCCTTTTGGTATGAACCTAACCAGGCACATACAACAATTGGAACATCCACAGAGGTTCGTTACTAAAGCAAAACAGGTTGCAGATAACATTTCCTGTGCAAACATCTCAAAGACCCATTTCTGTAATCTGTCTGTCACAGGCTATTTAGTGGAGATCTATGCCTGGAATACAAGGTATCATTGGACCCCACTCTGATTGTCCTCCTGCATATCCACAAAACAACTAGCACCAGAATTACCCATTCAAAAGACTTAAACCTTGCCTGTGATAATAATTGGAAATGCTGAAGAGATAGGTATGTATTCTACAGACTACCCCTTCTCTGGAGCAGTCCCTTTATCCATGTTTAGCAGAGTTCCTCCCTGACTCAATTTCAGTGTAACTTGAACAATTGGATGGGGAACAGGAAATTCATCCATGGTTTGGCACCTATGTCTCTAATGGACAGAAACAGACTGTAAATGGTTCATCTCCCAGGCCTTTGCTTCTCCCAAGACTCTGCTTACATTCCCAAGGGTACCAGAACTTGTCAGAGATTTGGAATGTGTGGCTATGCTTAAAAAGGCCCCAGTGGTCATTAGCCTTATACATACCTATAGATCTATAAATGAACAATAGGGAAAGCACAACTGCCATAAGGATTAATGTGCAGAAATATGTGCCATGACAATAATACCCATCAACTATGACAAACAAATGCTGGCTACAGTATGTGAAATTAACATAAATACTATACTTAGTCTCCTGAGGCACCTGCTTGTTGGGCCAGAGCACAGGGATGAGACATTGTGATCTCTTAGAAAAAGTAGCACATGGCCTGTGCCATGTCCTGAAAGAAAATCCCCATCATGGTCTACATCTTGGTGCAGAAGACAACAGTGATGACTATCCAAAGCTGATCCTTCATATTATTGGCCACAGATCGTAAAGGTCCTAATCACTATGCTGCCAAGACAACAGTGTGTGTGATGGTCTTGTCTTCTCATCATGTTCATCTACTCCTTGATCCTTTGACTGGGATTCCTGTGACAAAGGTAAAGCATGTCATTTCTGACATAATCTCTGGATAGGGGACCTGTCATTTCTTCTAGACTTAGTAACATGCAATTAATACAAACACTGGGCAAAACAAACTGTTACATGTCATGACTTTGGCATATCATTATGAAGTAGAAATGAGTAATGAAACTACGCCACCACTGTCAGTCATGCATGCACATCAAGATATCATTCAGTTAATACTCAGATATGCAGTGATGAGACCCCATATGTAATACAGCAGTGTGTCTAACCATCATATCCAGGATGTTAGTGACAGTTAGCAACAAGTATACTCATTATACATAGTTGTTTTTCTCAACAATACGTGTCATGAGGATTATGATGTGCAGATAACAAGACACTACTGTTATATACAATATACAATATGAATTACTGTCCTCTAAAATGTTATGTTAATCCTCACATACGTTATTGCAGAGAAAGGCATACGGACTCACAATATATGATCGAAGAATCGATATGTATTCAATAAAGCCATTTTGAATATAAACTGCACACTCCAGTGTCAGTAACTGTTTCCAGTACAAAGTTCCTCCAGAATAAGTGCTGCCTCATGTGATATATCCACATGGATGTAATACATACACCCTGCAAGGTAATCATGGTTGTAGGCTGTGTGCAGTACATATTATAATTATATGTATATGTCTGGTCATAAAAGTATAACATAATATTAACATAGCTTATTGAGCTGATACCTAGTGAGACAATTGTTGGGATGACATGTTAGCAGGACACATCAAAGTATGCAGGCCTGTGCACATATCATGCCATCATGTGCACTCAGGTATGACCTTAAACTATCACAGTACCACCCTGATGTGTCATGATATATGACAAAGTATGCAACAGTGAAAGTCAGCTGCAAATATTTTAACCTCAGTATATAAAAAGTCATGTGAATAACATACAAACCTGTGTGGAACAATGAGACATACCACAGTGAAATATTCTGACAAACAGCACTAGCAATGCAGAGAGGCAAAACTGTGAACAAATTCCTGGCAACTTTGAAATGTCAATACGGAGACTGTGTTCGCAGTTTGGAGCGTCGGTGTTTTGAAGTGCATCGCACTACAGTGGGGATCAGGAAAATTACCCTTTTCTTCACTGTAGTGTGATCTTCATAGTTTCATAGTTTCATAGTATAGTACTAGGCTATCTGCCCTGGGGCATTTGTAAGCCTAGCCATAGTGATGTGGCTTTTGCCACCCCATGAAATGGTACAAAAAATGTACAGAATAAATTTAGAATACTGTGCCTCTGTCTAGTAGTGACACACTGAAGGTCCCCTTATATAATAGAATTAGTTTACTGTGCCCCTGTCTAGCAGTGACACAGATGTGACCCCTCGGGTAAACTTACGATCTCCCATCCACTCATCAAGATTTCTCTTGAAGAGAGTCAGTGAGGGGCTCTGCCTAATATGAACTGGGATCTTGTTCCAAAGCATGGGAAGCCTCTGGGTTATGAATCTATCCCTCCAGCATGTCCTATTCATACTTGTGCCGAGGTTTAAGTCTTTAGCTCTCGTGGTCCTGATGGATTTGGATTTTTTGAGGTGGAGCATGTCCATCAGATCCTGATTGGACATGGCCTTGTACATCAGGCAGAGATCACCTCTGAGCAGGCGGTATGCTACTGAATAGAGCTGAAGTTTCTTTAGTCTGGCAGAATAAGACATATGTTGGAGACCCTTGATCCTCTTGGTGAGGTACTTTTGTGGTCTCTCCAGCTGTTTCAAATGCCGGGTGAGGTACATACCACATGGGGCATTGTACTCAATCATGGGTCTGATGAGGGAGGAATATAGGGGTACAATGACATCCTTGGATCTGGATGTGAATCCCTTCATGATGAGGTGTGCAAGGTAGAATGTTTTTCTAACCACTTTGGCAACGTGGGTGTCAAATGAGAGGTCACTGTCGACTTGGGTCCCTAGGTCTCTGATTACTTTTTCCATACTCAGTGGGTTGCTGTCTATGTGATAATTTGTGGGTACTTTGTTTTTCCCAAAGGGTATGACTATACATTTTTGGCATTTAGTTTAAGGCCGTGACTCCAGCACCAGTTGTCCATTTCTGTGAGGCCTTTTTGTAGGATGTGTGTGTCTGCTGGTGTATCGACTATGGCGCCTAGTTTGCAGTCATCTGCGAACTTTGTCAGCCACTGCCCTCCCATGTTTGCTTTAACATCTGAGAAATAAATGCCGAACAAGAGGGGTCCCAGGACAGATCCCTGTGGGACACCACTTGTGACTGGCTTTGAGTCTGACATTGCTCCAGCGATTTTAACTTTATGGGTTCTGTCCTTTAGCCAGTTTGCAACCCATCTAGTGACATAAGGGTTTACTTTTAAGCTGTTGAGGTTATCTGTGATGCCTGAGTGGGGTATTGTGTCGAAGGCCTTAGCCAAGTCCAGGTATGCTGTATGGACTGCTTTGCCCTCATCAATGGCTCTAGTGACTGTTTCGAAAAAGTCAACCAGGTTTAAAAGGCACGATCTGCCCTTTACAAAGCCGAACTGGGTGGGGTCAAGTGTCTGTAGGTCCCCTATGTCTCTGTTTATGAGTTCCATAATGATTCTTTCCATAGCTTTGCAAACCAGGCTGGTTAAGCTTATGGGGTGGTAGTTTCCAGGGTCTGTAGAGGCACCCCCCTTGTGGAGTGGGACCACTGTTGCTGTATGCCAGTGTTCAGGTACATATCCCGAAGTAAGGCTAAGGTTAAATAGCATTTTTATGTGTGGGTTTAGCTCCTCTTGGAGTTCACGTAACACGCAACCTGGGATACCGTCAGGTCCCATTGATGCTGTGTTTTTTGCTTTGTTTAGGGTGGTTCTCACTTGGACATCTGAGATGACAGGGAGATTACATTCAGCTGGGATAAGTATTTCTTCTTTTGGGGGTGAAGGAGCAGAGAAATTTGCACTGAACCTGTCAGCCAGAATGTTGGCAATATCTGTAGGTTCAGTGTATTTTTTGTTGTTTTGAACCAACTCTGAGCATATCTGAGGGTTTCCGCCCAGGTTTCTAACATAGCTGAAGAAGGCTTTGTGGTTATCTTTAGTGTCCTTAGCGATTTTTATCTCAAAGTTGGCCTTGGATGTTTTTATGAGAGAACGTAGTTTTCTGCTAATGTTGATCAGAGATGTCTTCCCTTCATGGGATTTTGCTCTGACGTGCAGTAGCTTCCTTCTTTTGTTATACAATTTGTTTATGACTGAGGTCCACCAGACAGGACGCTTACCTTTGGTGGAGAGGGACTTGGATTTGTTTGGGATTGCATGATCCATGCATTCTTGGAGATGTCCATAGAAAGCATTTGTGAAGGATTCAGCATTGTGGGATGTGGTATCCACTGGCACAGTGGGCTTAAAGGACACCATCTCAGTCTTAAGAAGAGTGAAGTCTGCTTTTGAGAAGTTTTTCACTGTGGTCTTTTGTGCTGGGGGTGGAGGTGGGATATGTATATCCAGGGTGATTAGTTTGTGGTCAGATCTCACTAGTGAGGGGTATACTTCCAGTGTGGAGCATTTTGTCCCCATGTTTGTGATGATCAGGTCTAGTATATTATCTCCCCTTGTGGGAGAGGTGACTAGTTGTTACAGTGCATTTGAATCTATGAATTCCAGGAACCTTTGGGCTAGGGTATTAGGGCTAGAATAATGTACCCAATCTATGTTTGGGTAGTTGAAGTCTCCCAGTATGATGGTATTTTGTGATACATTCATATCCTCCAGTGTCTTCAGGAAGGCTGAGTGGGGTTCTTGAGATTGGGAGGGTGGTCTGTAACATGCTACCAGTTGTATAGCAGTTTTGCCTATGGTTAGTTGCACCTGTATGGTCTCTGATGCTTCATGTGTTGCTACTAACCTGGAGGTGTGGGTGTCCTTGATGAATATGGACACTCCCCCTCCCTTTGTGGTTCAGCCTGGGCTTTGGGGGCGAAAAGCATGATGCGAGGTATAGCCTGGTAGCTGGGGTGCTCTCAGGAGCCTCGAACCAGGACTCAGTTACCGCACAGACGTCGAAGTTCTCCATGCTGAGGAGTGCATCAAGTGCCTGCATCTTGAGATTTAGACTTCTGGCGCTGAGCAGCATTACCCTTAGGTTTCTGTTCCATTTTTGTTTTCTAAGGACGTGGGTTTGTCTTTTGAGCCTTGCCTAAAAAGGCACTATGGGGTGGCAAGAGCCTTAGCCAATATCCGGAAGCCCAGTGGTGACAGGTGTAAGCCATCCCTTGCGAAGCAGCGTGGCTTGTCCAACATGTCATCCCAGGCAGACAGACATTGGATCCCCTTAGAATGACACCAGTACTTGAGCCAATTGTTAAAGCTGATCATCTTGTCTTTGTATTGTGGTATCATTCTTGGTGAGGGCAAGATGCTGCTCAGGGTCAGGGTCATACCAGCCTGGGCTACATAATCGGAGAGCTCCTCTTTGTCTCATTCATGTAGTCCAGGGAGGTACGTCTCAGGTCATTCACACCAGCATGGACAATGACGGAGTCATATTTGTACTTGCTTTGGAGTGACTTGAGTGCGTGTGTTATGTGGTGGATCCTAGCTCCCGATAGACAGCTCACAATCACCTTCTCCTTGTTCAGCCTGGTCAGCGGGACATCAGTGTGTCTGACTATAGAGTCACCTATTACTAATGTATCAGGCAAGGTGTTTGGCCTTAAGGGCTGTGATTGGTTGACACACTGATTTATTGAAGTATGTGTTGCATGTGTTTTGTTTTGAGGTGGTGGATTTTTGGATGTCTGCTTTGGGAGCCTCTGTTGTTTTGGTAAGTTTTATATTAGAGCCTCTGAGTATGTCTTTGTGTTTTTATGTGTTTGGTTTTCAGTTGTGGTAGGTCTATGTGGGACTGGGATTGTTGTGTGTGTGGTTGCCATCTCCCCCTGTCTGGTCATGCCATCCCTGAGTTGAGAGAGTTCAGCCTCCAGTTTGGCTATATAGTTGCATCTCTCACATGTATTTGTGTTTGTTGGGAGGAGGAGAGGGTTGTCTGTGTACATGAGACAATTGTAGCATTGTCTCAAGATACCCAGATTGACCAGCTGAATTGGAGACGACGCCAGTAATCTACCACTCAACATGCTAGAACAGTATAAGAGAGTGCTGTACCTTTAAGGGAAGTGGATATTCACAGGGGTGGTAAGTAGATGTAGTGCTTTACTTAGTACGAGAGTGCTTACTTAGTAGAGAAGTATTGAGAACAAGTGCTAGGCTTATAATATAGTGAGTAGTCTGGTTATACTAAGAGTAGAGCTTCCTTAAGGGAAAATTTGAAGAGCAGACTTGGCGGAGCCAGAAAAAGTTTAACCTCGTTTAACCGGTGCTGCTTATGCGCACAACCGCGCAAAGCCGTGCAAACGCGGATTTTAAACAGTGAACTACAAAAGAGCTAGAAATGGTCCAAAACAACCTTGGAGTTAAAATATATAAGTAGCATGGCTTATGAGAGGCACAGGGGGGGATTGCCCCACTGCAAAATGGTAGGAAATTTTCCACCTCGGAGTAGATGTTTTTTTCTGGATGGTGAGCAGTTGAATGTTGATTCTGTCCTCTGAAGGAAACAACATTCTAAGCAATCGGTGTAATGCTTTTTCGTTGTTCCAGGTCGGGATGTGAATAGTAGAGGTAAGTCACCTCAGAATTTTGATAGTAAACCCATACATACATATATTTCATGTGGCAGCATGTGCACACAGCTGAAAGTGTCATATTGACCTACAGAAGCATCCAGATGAATACAAGGACAGTGATACTTATAGCGAGCATGTGATGCATGCCATTGATTTTGGAAATAATGAAACTGTCTATTTTCTATTTTGCACATATAAACAATGACAGATGGCCATTGTGTCACAACTAAATTGGTAATGTCAATGTGAAGTGTTTTACTGATACATAACCAGCTACTTGACTTCATAGGAACTAAGACAGTTCAACAGATGCCTTCTGCATGGTAAAACATCACTTTATATGGAAATGTATGTACTGCTGCATTGTGGGTACATTATTTTATGCTGGCATACCAGAGACTGCCACTGTATAAAAATTCACTGGTGTGACATTAGTGTCAAGAATTTAAATGCATAAAAACATAATAATTACAGCACAATAACTGCAGACATTGATTTTGTATATGTGAGTAAGCACAGACATGGGTGAAAGTATATATCAAATAGGTTCATAGGTTCATAGGTAGGTACTAGGTTATCAGCCCTGGGGCCTACACAAGCCCAGCCAAAAAGGTACCCTGGCTTTTGCCGCCCAAGAAAATTATTTTCCTGTGCCACTGTCGAGCAGAGTCACAGAGGTGATCCCCGGGGTGAATTTCCTATTTCCCATCCAATCATCAAGATTTTTCTTGAAGAGTGCTAATGAGGAGCTTTGTTTGATATAGATAGGTAGCTTATTCCAGACTATGGAAAGTCTCTGGGACAGGAATCTATCCCTCCGGCATGTTCTGTTTATTGTGGTGACAAGGTTTTGGTCCCTAGAGCATGTAGCTTGGAGGGATTGGGATTTCTTTAAGTGGAGCATGTCCAACAGCTGCATAACATGATATGCTCATCTCATTGACAAACATACTAGGAAAGAGTACTCACCCAGGTACACCAATAATGCATACTGCACATTCCAATTCATGCAAATCCCATCACTGAATATGCAGCTAAAGTGGTACACTCTACAACCTATACCAAAAGTCCAGTAAGGCTACATTGGGAACAGTGTGGATCACTTGGCATGACATAAGCTGCACATAATCAACAGGACTTCTGAACCATTTTGCAAATACATAGATGGAAATACCCTATCTAATGCCAGAACAGGTAGGAGTTAACCATTGTAAAACATGCTGCCATTTCACTTTCATACAGACGTCCTGTTCAGGTGTCTGAAGAACAGTGAAACACTGAAAAGCTCTAACAATACATAACTTGGCAAACATCAGTCAAGCCCCCCATGCAATATATAGCTAAGCAATACCAACAATATTTGAAAGCTATATCTGCCACTAAATGACAGGTGAACATCATTTAGACTGTGGCATTAAAACATAACTGTACATATGGTCAACAGTATTAACAGTTTTAACAGATGTTCTGTTGCAATAAAGGATATATGTTACAGTTTTGTATGGATGCTATGATTTGCACAATAAAATAAATAGGGGCATGTATGACACGATTGATATGGCATGGTGGGAGAACATACATATTCATTTGCATATAGGTATATGCTCAAGATATTGTGCATTCTTTGAGAATGGCAAAACTCCTATTTGCTGTATGCATCACCGACTTCATCAAGACCCAAACATAAAACCTACACCTTTCTCTCAGAGTTGTTCCAACATCTGCATCTTCTCCACACACATGACACTGTTGCAAGCAATGCACTATTTACCTGAGACACCAAAAGCAGAAAAACATAGACTAATATATAATACACAGATGGGCGCTCTGTGATAGTAAGCCTGTGTTATACATACAGTTAAAATTTGTTTAACTTCAATAGCTGTTTTTCTGTTTGCAATGTTACCGTGGTAGTGGTGCTGCGGTAGCGTTGTCGCCTCACAGCAAGACGTTGTCCCGTTCGATTCTCAGCTAGAGTGTCTTCTGTGTGGAGGCATACGTGAATGGGCGTGCCTTCGTTGAAGGTTGTGCGTCAGAGCTGGTAACTCGGCACATAAAAATCCACTACCAAACATTAGTGGACCAGAGTTCCGCTGTGGCGACCCCTAACCGGGATAAGCCGAAAGGCACAACAATACCAATGTAAAAAGGCCTGCCAAGGCTATGCAGACAATAATGATGTCATATGCATTCTAACACAGACACATTGTATGGCATGTAACTCTCACTAATATGTAACTCTGCAATCACAGAGGCAGTATCTATGTGTCATGTGACCACTGTGAATTATGTTGATACTCTAGCACATACAACACTAGCCTAAGTCTGCTAATATGCTGAGCAAGATTTGAACCTTTATGGACATACCTCTGAACCTCTTAGTGCAAGAAATCTGGACAAAACCTAAAATAATGGGAGTAAAAACGCCCAAAAAATAGGGACAGTTTCTAAATATTGTTCCTATAAACTTAGAAAGTTGTCAGAATAATATGATTTGTGTTAGCATTCATTTTCTGAATGATATGTAGTCTTAATCTCAAATGTATGTCATTATTTAGCAATGTCAATCCTCCATGATTTGCCTGAAAACCACAAATTTTATGAGCAACAGACCAAAAATATGAGGCAAAAATCTGGACAGTTGAGAGGTATGTTTATATCCGTCACAAGTTTCCACTAAAGTCAGGAGTGAAATCTATTGTGCTACATATAATATGCTAGCAAATAAAGTGAAGTAAATGTACTTATACTATTGGCATTGGTCAGAACATATTTATTTGGATCACAAGCAAAACATATCATCTACGATACGTTCACAGGTTCATAGGTGTGTACAGGGCTAATGACGACTGGGACTTTTTTAAGTCCAGCCATGCATCCCAAGTCTCTGACAAGTTCTGGTACCCTTGATAAGTGCAAGCAGGGGCTTGGGAGATGAAACATTTACAAGCAGATGCCTAGGAGATGAACAATTTACAGGCTGCCTGTGTCTATTATAGACATAGTTGCCAATCCAGGGATGAATTTCCTGTTCCTCATTCAATTGTCCACGTTACACTTGAATTGGGTTTGGGAGGTACTTTGCTTCAAATGGATGTGGAGCTTGTTCCAGAGAAGGAGTAGTCTCTGCGATACATACCTATCTCTCCAGCATGTTCTATTTATATAACAGGCAAGGTTTAAGTCATTAAAATGGTTAGCTCTTTGTTTTGCAGATAAGCAGGAAGTCCATCAGAGTGGGGTCTGACAATGTCTTGTATGCCAGGCATAGATATCTTCTCAACAGCCTGTAGGAGACAGAATACAGGGATAGGGGTTTGAGGTGGACATTTTACTTAAACCCTGTATTTTTTAGTGAGGAACTTCTGTGGACATTCCATTTGTTGGATGTGCCTGGTTATATACCTATCAAAGGGGGGCATTGTACTCAATGATAGGTATGATGAATGCTGAACGCAGTGGAACAATGACCTCCTTGGACCTAGATGCCATGTCTTTGTTTTTAAGTTGAACAAAATACAGTGATTTCCTCACTACTGTAGACACTTGATGGCCAAAGGTTAGATTACTGTCTATAGGCATCCCCAAGTCCCTGACTACTGTGTCAGTATGTTAGTTACCAGGGGTGGATGACTTCTCAAAGAATCCATTTCCTGGCATTTAGTTTTAGTCCATGGCTGTGACACAAGTTATTTGCTTGTGTCAGTTCTTCCTGGAGAACATCAGTGTTGGTGGGGGATACTATGACTGTTTCATATTTGCAATCATCTGCAAATTTGGTCAGCCAGAGGCCTTTGATGTTGGCCTTGACTTCAGAGAAATAGATGCCAACAAGGAGTGGTCCCAGGACTGAACCCTGAGGAACTCTGCTTGTGGCTGACCTCTTTGTAGAGGTGGCTTCCCCAGTTCTAACATCCTGGGTCCTGTCTGTGAGCCAGCTGACTATCCACAGGGTGGGATAAGGGATCATAAGTAACCTGTTCAGTTTGTCAACAATGCCCGAGTGGGGTATTGTGTCAATGCCCTGGCCAGGTCAAGGTAGGCAATATGAACTATTTTGCACTCATCCATTGCTTTGTTCACCTTCTCAAAAAAGTCTACTAGGTTGAATAAGCATAATCTGCTGTTGACGAAATCAAACTTTGTTGGGTCCAGGGTCTGGAGTTTTCCAATGTTATTACTGATCATTTCTATGATAATTCTTTCCATGGATTTACATATGAGACTAGTGAGACTTATGGGTCTGTAATTTCCAGAGCATGCAGATGGCCTTTTTTTGTGCAGAGAGATGACAGTTGCTGTTCTGCATTTGTGATGCACAAAGCCTGTTTGGAGGCTATGGTTAAACAGCAGTTCCAGATGGTCTAATAGATCATGTTTCATGGTATTTAGAAGGCATCTTGAGATATTGTCTGGGCCCATTGGTGTAGTATTCTTGGCCTTAGAGAGAGAAGTGAGGACCTGTAAGCTAGTGACAATAGGGGGAGTTATATTTAATGGTATTTCTTGAGGAGAGGTTGGTGGGAGAGATTGGTAAATCTGGAGCTGAATTTGTTTGCCAGTAGGTTTGCTACACACACACACACACACACACACACACACACACACACACACACACACACACACACACACACACACACACACACACACACACAGAGGCATATATATATATATATATATGTGTGTGTGTGTGTGTGTGTGTGTGTGTGAAACATATGGGCATTGGCTAGATATATGTATGTATGTCACAAACGCAAATAGGACAGTAATGTTCAGGAATATGTCTACACTAAGTGATCATCAAACTACCTTTCTACTCAAATACAACTCCCACCACCCCCAAACCCCTATACTTCAAACAATAAGAAACAAAAAACACTTTAACTTACCAAACTTCTTACAAGACCTACAGCTCTACAACTGGTCACAACTGTATTATCTACCCCTAGACGAAGCTATCAAACACTTCAACTCTACCTTCCTAGAAATACTAAACAGGCATGCCCCTGCAAGAACTACCAGAATTAGATCTAAAACAGTTCCATGGCTATCAAGGGAAACAAGGCAAAAAATAAAAGAAAGGACTAGAGCCTGGACAGCCTGGAGGTCCAACAAAAACCCAGCAACACAGCAAACATACCAACAGTTAAGAAATCTTACTAAGAAACTAGTTATGCAAGATAAAAGAAATTACTTTATCACCTATCAAACCCAACATTCAAACAATCCCAAAAAATTCTGGGCAGGCTTAAATAGGTTACTACACCCTGGAAAAACCACTACCCCACCTCCAACAACAGGCCTAACAAAAGAAAATATAGCTGAATCATTTAACTCATTCTTTACTGAGACTGTACTTGCCCTTGCCCAAAACCAAACCTATTCAAATACTACAAGTGCCCCTCCCAAACCTAACAACCTGTCCCACATTTAAGCTACAACCCACTTCAATCTCTTATATAAGAAAACTACTATCCCAACTAAAACCAACTACACTAGGAGCTGATTCCTCCCCAATGAATTCCTAAAACTAGCAGCTAACGAAATAGCAAAACCAGTCTCAATCCTAATAAACAGATCCATCTCAGAAGGTTCAGTACCATTGATCTGGAAAACTGCCTATATCATACCCCTACACAAAGGAGGTAAATCCTATGACATATCAAACTACAGACCAATAGCAATATTATCCCCACTTGCTAAAATACTAGAAAAATGTATTCACCATCAATTAATGACACATCTTATTGATCAAGAGCTCATATCTCATACACAGCATGGTTTTCGGCCAGGACAAAGCACAACCACCGCCCTGCTAGCATTCATAGATACCATTAGCCACAACAGGAATAATGGTAAGCTTTCTTCAGCCCTCTTCCTAGACCTATCAAAGGCCAGGACATAGCACAGCCACCGCCCTGCTAGCATTCATAGATACCATTAGCCACAACAGGAATAATGGTAAGCTTTCTTCAGCCCTCTTCCTAGACCTATCCAAGGCCAGGACATAGGATAACCACCACCCTGCTAGCATTCATAGATACCATTAATCACAACAGGAATAATGGTAAGCTTTCTTCAGCCCTCTTCCTAGACCTATCAAAGGCCAGGACATAGCACAACCACCACCCTGCTAGCATTCATAGATACCATTAATCACAACAGGAATAATGGTAAGCTTTCTTCACCCCTCTTCCTAGACCTATCAAAGGCCAGGACATAGCACAACCACCGCCCTGCTAGCATTCATAGATACCATTAGCCACAACAGGAATAATGGTAAGCTTTCTTCAGCCCTCTTCCTAGACCTATCAAAGGCATTTGATATGGTTAACCATGAAAAACTAATCTCCCATCTTGTAAACCTAGGATTAGATAACATATCAGTCTCCTGGTTTAAAAACTACCTCTACAATAGACAACAGGCAGTACTATGGAATAATAACTTGTCTTCACTCCTATCGGTAACACTCGGAGTACCTCAGGGATCTATACTAGGCCCCTTGCTGTTCTCAATCTTTACAAATAATCTTCACTCAGTCGCAAAAGGTTCAAGCCTTATTCAATATGCAGATGATTCAACTATAATATGTAACGCCCCCACTTTACAAGACCTCCACAAAAAGACACAGGATAACTTTCACTCAGTGGAAACATGGCTCACTGATAATGGCCTGATACTCAACCCCAAAAAAAACAAGCTACTATTATTTCATCCCTCAACCACTACTGCCCCCAACTGCACCTTTACTATCCACTCTAATAATGGTACCCCCATATCTCCTGAAACCCAAACAAAACTACTAGGTATTACTATAGACAACAAGCTCAAATTTGATGCACACATCAATCTGGCCATTAAAAATACTAACAAAAAGCTAGGTAGCCTCTACAAACATAAAGCATTCC